>NW_021703768.1:32497432-32608629 GCF_005190385.1 Monodon monoceros | reverse complement strand
TCTTTCTTTCTTTCTTTCTTTCTTTCTTTCTTTCTTTCTTTCTTTCTGTCTCTCTCTCTCTCTCTCTCTCTTTCTTTCTTCTCCCTTTTATTCTGAGCCGTGTGGATGAAAGGCTCTTGGTGCTGCAGCCAGGAGTCAGTGCTGTGCCTCTGAAGTGGGAGAGCCAACTTCAGGACACTGGACCACAAGAGACCTCCCAGCTCCACATAATATCAAACGGTGAAAATCTCCCAGAGATCTCCATCTCAACACCAGCACCCAGCTTCACTCAACGACGAGCGAGCTACAGTGCTGGACACCCTATGCCCAACAACTAACAAGACAGGAACACAACCCCACCCATTAGCAGAGAGGCTGCCTAAAATCATAAGTCCACAGACACCCCAAAACACGCAACCAGACGTGAACCTGCCCACCAGAAAGACAAGATCCAGCCTCATCCAGCAGAACACAGGCACTAGTCCCCTCCACTAGGAAGCCTACACAACCCACTGAACCAACTTTAGCTACTGGGGACAGACACCAAAAACAACGGGAACTACGAACCTGCAGCCTGCAAAAAGGAGACCCCAAACACAGTAAGATAAGCAAAATGAGAAGACAGAAAAACACACAGCAGACGAAGGAGCAAGATAAAAACCCACCAGACCTAACAAATGAAGAGGAAATAGGCAGTCTAACTGAAAAAGAATTCAGAATAATGATAGTAAAGATGATCCAAAATCTTGGAAACAGAATAGAGAAAATGCAAGAAACATTTAACAAGGACCTAGAAGAACTAAAGATGAAACAAACAACGATGAAAAACACAATAAATGAAATTAAAAATACTCTAGATGGGATCAATAGCAGAATAACTGAGGCAGAAGAATGCATAAGTGACCTGGAAGATAAAATAGTGGAAATAACTACTGCAGAGCAGAATAAAGAAAAAAGAATGGAAAGAACTGAGGAAGTCTCAGAGACCTCTGGGACAACATTAAATGCACCAACATTCGACTTACAGGGGTTCCAGGAGAAGAAGAGAAAAAGAAAGGGACTGAGAAGATATTTGAAGAGATTATAGTTGAAAACTTCCCTAATATGGGAAAGGAAATAGTTAATCAAGTCCAGGAAGCACAGAGAGTCCCATACAGGATAAATCCAAGGAGAAATATGCCAAGACACATATTAATCCAACTGTTAGAAGTTAAATACAAAGAAAACATACTAAAAGCAGCAAGGGAAAACAACAAATAACACACAAGGGAATCCCCATAAGATTAACAGCTGATCTTTCAGCAGAAACTCTGCAAGCCAGAAGGGACTGGCAGGACATATTTAAAGTGATGAAGGAGAAAAACCTGCAACCAAGATTACTCTACCCAGCAAGGATCTCATTCAGATTTGATGGAGAAATTAAAACCTTTACAGAGAAGCAAAAGCTGAGAGGGTCCAGCACCACCAAACCAGCTTTACAACAAATACTAAAGGATGTTCTCTAGTAGGCAAGAAACACAAGAGAAGGAAGAGACCTACAATAACAAACCCAAAATAATTAAGAAAATGGGAATAGGAACATACATATCAATAATTACCTTAAATGTAAATGGATTAAATGCTCCCACCAAAAGACACAGACTGGCTGAATGGATACAAAAACAAGACCCATATATATGCTGTCTACAAGAGACCCACTTCAGACCTAGAGACACATACAGACTGAAAGTAAGGGTATGGAAAAAGATACTCCATGCAAATGGAAACCAAAAGAAAGCTGGAGTAGCAATTCTCATATCAGACAAAATAGACTTTAAAATAAAGAGTATTACGAGAGACAAAGGAGAAGACTACATAATGATCAAGGGATCGATCCAAGAAGAAGATATAACAATTGTAAATATTTATGCACTCAACATAGGATCCCCTCTATACATAAGGCAAATACTAACAGCCATAAAGGGGGAAATCGACACTAACACATTCATAGTAGGGGACTTTAACACCCCACTTTCACCAATGGACCGATCATCCAAAATGAAAATAAGGAAACACAAGCTTTAAATGATACATTAAACTAGATGGACTTAATTGATATTTATAGGACATTCCATCCAAAAACAACAGAATACACATTTTTCTCAAGTGCTCATGGAACATTCTCCAGGATAGATCATATCTTGGGTCACAAATCAAGCCTTGGTAAATTTTAGAAAATTGAAATTGTATCAAGTACCTTTTCCGACCTCAGCACTATGAAACTAGATATCAATTACAGGAAAAGATCTGTAAAAAGTACAAACGCATGGAGGCTAAATAATACACTACTTAATAACGAAGTGATCACTGAAGAAATGAAAGAGGAAATTAAAAAATGCCTAGAAACAAATGGCAATGGAGACACGACAACCCAAAACCTATGGGGTGCAGCAAAAGCAGTTTTAAGAGGGAAGTTTATAGCAATACAATCCTACGTTCCGAAACATCCCGAATATACAACCTAACCTTGCACCTAAGCAATTAGAGACGGAAGAACAAAAATACCCCAATGTTAGCAGAAGGAAAGAAATCATAAAGATCAGATCAGAAATAAATGAAAAAGAAATGAAGGAAACGATAGCTAAGATCAATAAAACTAGAAGCTGGTTCTTTGAGAAGATAAACAAAATTGATAAACTATTAGCCAGACTCATCAAGAAAAAAAGGGAGAAGACTCAAATCAATAGAATTAGAAATGAAAAAGGAGAAGTAACAGCTGACACTGCAGAAATACAAAAGATCATGAGAGATTACTATAAGCAACTCTATGCCAATAAAATGGACAACCTGGAAGAAATGGACAAATTCTTAGAAATGCACAATGTACCGATACTGAATCAGGAAGAAATAGAAAATATGAACAGACCAATCACAAGCACTGAAATTGAAAGTGTGATTAAAAATTTTCCAACAAACAAAAGCCTAGGACCAGAAGGCTTCCCAGGCGAATTCTATCAAATATTTAAAGAAGAGTTAACACCTATCCTTCTCAAACTCTTCCAAAATATAGCAGAGGGAGGAACACTCCCAAACTCATTCTACGAGGCCACCATTACCCTGATACGAAAACCAGACAAGGATGTCACAAAGAAAGAAAACTACAGACCAATATCACTGATGAACATAGATGCAAAGATCCTCAACAAAATACTAGCAAACAGAATCCAACAGCACATTAAAAGGATCATACACCACGATCAAGTGGGGTTTATTCCAGGAATGCAAGGATTCTTCAATATATGCAAGTCAATCACTGTGATACACCATATTAACAAATTGAAGGAAAAAAACCATATGATCATCTCAGTAGATGCAGGGGAAGCTTTTGACAAAATTCAACACCCATTTATGATAGAAACCCTGCAGAAAGTAGGCATAGAGGGAACTTTCCTCAACATAATAAAGGCAGTATATGACAAACCCACAGCCAATATCGTCCTCAATGGTGAAAAACTGAAAGCATTTCCAGTAAGAACAGGAACAAGACAAGGTTGCCCACTCTCACCACTCTTATTCAACATAGTTTTGGAAGTTTTAGCCACAGCAATCAGAGAAGAAAAGGAAATGAAAGGAATCCAAATGGGAAAAGAAGAAGTAAAGCTGTCACTGTTTGCAGATGACATGATACTATACATAGAGAATCCTAAAGATGCTACCAGAAAACTACTAGAGCTAATCAATGAATTTGGTAAAGTAGCAGGATACAAAATTAATGCACAGAAATCACTTGCATACCTATACACTAATGATGAAAATCTGAAAGTGAAATCAAGAAAACACTCCCATTTACCATTGCAACAAAAAGAATAAAATATCTAGGAATAAACCTACCTAAGGAGACAAGCGACCTGTATGCAGAAAAATATAAGACACTGATGAAAGAAATTAAAGATGATACAAATAGATGGAGAGATACACCATATTCTTGGATTGGAAGAGTCAACATTGTGAAAATGACTCTACTACCCAAAGCAATCTACAGATTCAATGCAATCCCTATCAAACTACCACTGGCATTTTTCACAGAAGTAGAAAAATAAATTTCACAGTTTGTATGGAAACACAAAAGATCCCGAATAGCCAAAGCAATCTTGAGAACGAAAAACAGAGCTTGAGGAATCAGGCTCCCTGACTTCAGACTATACTACAAAGCTACAGGAATGAAGACATAATGGTACTGGCACAAAAACAGAAATATAGATCAATGGAACAGGATAGAAAGCCCAGAGATAAACCCACGCACATATGGTCACCTTATCTTTGATAAAGGGAGGCAGGAATGTACAGTGGAGAAAGGACAGCCTCTTCAATAAGTGGTGCTGGGAAAACTGGACAGGTACATGTAAAAGTATGAGATAAGATCACTCCCTAACACCACATGGAAAAGTAAGCTCAAAATGGATTAAAGACCTAAATGTAAGGCCAGAAACTATCAAACTCTTAGAGGAAAACATAGGCAGAACACTCTATGACATAAATCACAGCAAGATCCTCTTTGACCGACCTCCTAGAGAAATGGAGATAAAACCAAAAATAAACAAATGGGACCTAATGAAACTTAAAAGCTTTTGCACAGCAAAGGAAACCATAAACAAGACCAAAAGACAACCCTCAGAACGGGAGAAAATATTTGCAAATGAAGCAACTGACAAAGGATTAATCTCCAAATTTGCAAGCAGCTCATGCAGCTCAGTAACAAAAAACCAAACAACCCAATCCAAAAATGGGCAGGAGACCTAAATAGACATTTCTCCAAAGAAGATATACAGACTGCCAACAAACACATGAAAGAATGCTCAACATCATTAATCATTAGAGAAATGCAAATCAAAACTACAATGAGATATCATCTCACACCAGTCAGAATGCAAAAAATCTAGAAACAATAAATGCTGGAGAGGGTGTGGAGAAAAGGGAACACTCTTGCACTGCTGGTGGGAATGTGAATTGGTACAGCCACTATGGAGAACAGTATGGAGGTTCCTTAAAAAACTGCAAATAGAACTACTGTATGACCCAGGAATCCCACTGCTGGGCATATACCCTGAGAAAACCACAATTCAAAAAGAGTCATGTACCAAGATGTTCATTGCAGCTCTATTTACAATAGCCAGGAGATGGAAACAACCTAAGTGTCCATCATTGGATGAATGGATAAAGAAGATGTGGCACATATATACAATGGAATATTACTCAGCCATGAAAAGAAACAAAATTGAGCTATTTGTAATGAGGTGGATAGACCTAGAGTCTGTTATACAGAGCGAAGTAAGTCAGAAAGAGAAAGACAAATACCATATGCTAACACATATATATGGAATTTAAGCAAAAAAATGTCATGAAGAACCTAGGGGTAAGACAGGAATAAAGACACAGACCTACTAGAGAATGGACTTGAGGATATGGGGAAGGGGAAGGGTAAGCTGTGACAAAGTGAGAGAGTGGCATGGATATATATACACTACCAAACGTAAAATAGAAAGCTAGTGGGAAGCAGCCGCATAGCACAGGGAGATCAACTCGGTGCTTTGTGACCACCTAGGGGGGTGGCAGGGAGGGACACGCAAGAGGGAAGAGATATGGGAACATATGTGTATGTATAACTGATTCACTTTGTTATAAAGCAGAAACTAACACACCATTGTAAAGCAATTATACTCCAATAAAGATAATAAAAAGAAAATGAGACAGACTCAAAGGAAGGTTAAAGTGAATCCTTAAAAGGAAAATGACCCGAGACAAACAAGGAAATGCAGGAAGCAATGAAGCGTGGCAAAAAACGTACACATGACAAAATATAAAAGACTACTGGTTGTCTAAAACAATATTTGTAATGTCTTAGGTATTTTAAATCATTTTAAAATTAAAATTCAGGCCACAGTAATGCAGTCAGCACAAGGCTGGGCCAGGGGTTGGTAAATGAGATACAGTGGTTTAAGTTCTAAAATGAGTGAGCCTAACAGGGTTGCTATATACAAGGGCAATACACAAAAATAATTTGGATTTCCTTATACTAGTAACAAAATGAACATAATTTATAAAGTAAAAATAATTAAATAATGTTCAAAAATAGGCAAAACAAGTCATAGTGTTAGAAATCAGGATAGTAGTCCTGTGGTGAGAACGAAGGGGAGAATAAGGAGGCTTTGAGGATTATAGGGAACGTGCTTAGTTTGAGAAAATCCATCAAACCTCACATTCATGATTTGTGCACTGCTTAATATGTATGTTAAACGTCAGTTTAGAAGTTCAGAAATTCAGTTTGTACATTTAAAAAAATCACTCAAATATATTCCTTGATGATGAGTTTGAAGAAATAAGTCTCTCAAGCAGTGTACCCAGTTAGAGATACAGAGAAGTGGAATTAATTTTAGCTTGTTACAGGAAGAATACATTTTATAATAAGGACTCTTTTTCTTCTTCTTTTTTTCCCTTTTCTTTTTATTAGCGAATTTTAGCACCCTATACTGATTTTCACTACAGACATAGTCCAGATACAGCTGAAGGACAGCTTAAGTAAGTACCATGCGTGTTACTGTTAAAACTTTTAGATTTGCCTGATTGTACATAGAGCCAGAGAAAAATGAGTTTAAGTAAATTTCCTATTTCATGGAGTTATAGTTCTCTCATAATTAGCTGTGGTTTAAAAAATTAAAAGTAAGCATCGGGATATTTAAAGACTTGGAATTAGTTTCTTATTTTAAAAAATGTAAGATAGGTAGGAGTAGAAACCTAGATCTTTAATAATTTTTCTGTTGTACATGTTTTTAGCGCAATTACATTGAGAGACTAAAGGAATTAATTGTGAGTAGAATGAAGAGTGGCCTAAATTGAGTAAGCAGAAAAATATACTGTGTAGAATTTTGAGAGTAAGGTTCATAGGGAAGTAAGAGGAGATAAAGATTATTTTCTAGAAATGAGGCAGGATAATTTTCAATTTTTCTGGAGAGAAATGAACATGTTCACTAGGTATTCTGGAATAACTATATTTAAATTGATTTATAGATCAAATAATGAACTTGTCTGTGAAGATTTTGCCGCTGACACAGTTCCAATAAATATGCTATCAGGTGTAGCATAGTAGGATTGTTCGATTGTAGACACACTTATTTTGAGAGATAGTATGTTTTAAAAATTCCTCACTAAGTTTGGGAACATTGTGAAATGGGCATATTTTTGTTGTTTTTCTTTTTTCTCTTGAATTAAAAATAGTGGTTTCATATCTTTAATCACCTCCATCACTGTGGACTCATTGCATGCTAACATATCATGACCTGAGCTAAGAAATTAGAATAGTCGTTCTCTGTTTAAGACTTCTCAGACCTTATTCTTGCTAACTAAGTTATGAATTGGGATTCTTAAGCCCCTTTCTTGGCTTCTCCTATCACACTTGGGCATGCTCTTTATTGATGAAGAATGTATGCATTTTCTATTGCTGCATGACAAATGACTACAAATATAGCAGCTTAAAATAACATCAGTTTATTAGTTCACAATTCAGTAGGTCAGAGGTCTGGCATGGTTCTTATCTGGAAGTTCTGGTGAAGAAGCCATTTATTTCTAGGCTCACTCAGATTGTTGGCAGAATTCACTTCCTTGCTATTGTACAACTGAAGTTCCTGTTTTCTTGCTGACTGTCAACTGGGGCCTACTCTCAGCTTCTAATGGCCACCCTCTTTTCCTGGCACATGGTACTCTCCATCTTCAAACACAGCAGGAATTCCTTGAATCTTTGTGCTTTGAATCTCTCTGACCTTTTTCTTCTGCCTCCAGCTAGAGAAAGCTCTCCAGTTCGATCAAGTCTACCAGATGATCTCCCTATCTTAAGGTCTGCCGGGCTATATAACATAAACATAATCACAGTCATGGCAATGATATCATATTCACAGGGATCCAGGGATTAAGACCTAGAATCTTGAGAGGATAGGGGCATTTTTAGAATTCTGCCTACCAGAATAAGCAAGAGACGAACCTGGATATTTTTTAGAGTTGAGGAGGGGGGAGTACATTCCACCAAAATCCTTTCTTTTCTGTTTGGTTCAATACTTTGCTTTCCTTAAGTTTCTGGAGTATGGGCAGTTTCTGGAGCATGAGTACATTATAGCTAGGGAATAAGGAAATGGGTGGTTTTTTTTTTTTTTTTTTTTAACAATACTACTAATTTATCAAATAGGTTAGAGATTGGATTACCAGGCAATCAGTATAAGTATGTCACAAACATTTTTAAGAGAAGGAGCACCAAAAGCTTAATCACACAGTTGTCTGATTCTCATTTCTTCCACCAACCCCCCCTCCCCATTTTAGTTTCTGTTATAGTGTCATGTTGATTAGTACCACAGAGCTTAGTGTGGTTGGTTTGTATGTGTGGGGGATGTTTTTAACTTTCATTTCTCTTTTGTAAACTATCTGCTTGCTTACCATTCTTTGATTTTCTGTCATTGTTCTTTATCCCTTCTGTTTTTTTCTTTCCCAGTTCTCTGGATTTCTGTATTCTCACAACTGTTAAGAACTTTAACATTAGGGAAGTAAAAAAGATGGCACAGAAAAAAAAAATGGACTGTTTACAGGGTAGAGATGGTTGAGGTGGCATAAATAAAGAGTACAAGGTTGCTATTAAGTATTAAAACTGGCCGTAGACCATATATGGAATATGTTTAACAATGTAAGTAATACTGTTGGTTAATTAATTGTCATAAACTATTACGTAGAAGGGAACAAGTGAGATGATTGGATACCAGTTATAAAAGAAGAAAGTAGCTGGTAGTAGGCCCCAGCTGACAGAAAGAAAACAGAAACCTCAGTTGTATAACACCAAGGAAGTGAATTCTGCCAACAACCTGAATGAGCTTAGAAATGGATCAATAATAATATCTAGTTATTTAATAATACCTCAGTGAATATCTGAGTTGTTGAGCTTGCTTGGTAGAAATGCTCAAATAAATTTGGGACAAGATTTTTGAAGTAAAGAGAATACATGTGGTAAAAGTAAGAGGTTTATGTGGTAATTTTCTTTGCTAAGGGGCAGTATTTTGACAGAGATGCTTATTAAGCAGGCTGGTGTTGTCTCTAATGCTCAATTAAAGGTGTTAATGAGCTACCTAAGAATAGTTTTCAGAAAGAGCAGGAAAAGTAGAACTCAGTGGGAAAGCGGAATTTATAATTTGTTTTAAAAGATGTTGTGAATTTTAAATGGGGGGACGTGTGATCAGTACATAATTGGGTAATTTGCTTTGAGGTAGATCTGATCTTTATTTTCTTTTAATATATTGTTGAATTTCCTATGTAAATATTTAAATGTTAAGTAATGATAGCTCTTATTCTGATATAGTGGTAGGAAAAACTCACTTTTTATTTTAACATTTAATTTCTTTGACCCCCCCCCCCCCCACCTCACCCAACAGAGAAGACAGAGAAGCAAGGTTTCTAGCAAGTAAAATGGGAATCATAGCAACATTCCGGTCATGGGCAGGTAAGTTCCTCTGTGCTGCTTTATAACATCCAATAAGAAAAACTTGGCTATTTTTTCAAATGTTAAATTATTATTGTAGCATCTGCTTTAGATGTTAACCTAGTCTTTCTTTATATGTTATCATTAGAACCAAGAGGGGTTTGTACACAAGTCTTAAAATTGACCATTTGTAAGTCAATATGCTAATGATAACCTGGGCATTAAAATAAACTTAAACAAGATCTATACCAAAAAAAATTTTTAAGAGTGTTGAATATGTAACTAAAGTTTGTTCCTAAAAATGTAATGTAGAATGTCATAAATACCAAATAAGCAAGATAGGCCATTAGTAATCCCAAATTACATTCTTTTTCATTATGGTTTATTACAGGATGTTGAATATAGTTCCCTGTACTATACAGTAGGACCTTGTTGTTTATTTTATATATAGTAGTGTGTATCTGTAAATCCCAAACTCCTAATTTATCACTCTCCCACTCCCTTTCTCCTTTGATAACCATAAGTTTGTTTTCCCTGTCTGTGAGTCTGTTTCTGTTTCACAAATAAGTCCATTTGTATCATATTTTAGATTCCACATATAAGTGATATTGTATGGTATTTGTCTTTCTGTCTGACTTACTTCACTTAGTATGATGATAATCTCTAGGTCCATCATGTTGCTGCATATGGCATTATTTCATTCTTTTTTATGGCTGAGTAATATTTCATTGTGTGTGTGTGTGTGTGTGTGTGTGTGTGTGTGTGTGTGTATATCTCACATCTTTATCCATTCATCTGTTGATGGACATTTAGATTGCTTCCATGTCTTTGCTATTGTAAATAGTGCTTCAGTGAACATTGGGGTGCATGCATCTTTTATTTATTTATTTAAATTTATTTATTTTCATGTTTTCTTTTTTTGAATTTTATTTTTTTTTATATAGCAGGTTCTTATTAGTTATCTATTTTATACATATTAGTGTATATATGTCAGTCCCTCTCGCAATTCATCCCCTCCCCGCCCCACTTTTCCCCCCTTGGTATCCATACGTTTGTTCTCTACATCTGTGTCTCTATTTCTGCCTTGCAAACTGGTTCATCTCTACCATTTTTCTAGATTCCACATATATGCGTTAATATACAATGTTTGTTTTTCTCTTTCTGACTTACTTCACTCTGTATGACAGTCTGCATGTATCTTTTCAAATTAGAGTTTTCTCTGGTTATATACCCAGGCATGGGATTGCAGGATCATGTGGTAACTCTATTTTTAGTTTTTCAAAAAACCTCCATACTGTTTTCCATAACGGCTGCACCAATTTACATTCCCACAAACAGTGTAGGAGGGTTCCTATTTCTCCACAACCTCTCCAGCATTTATTATTTGTAGACTTTTTAATGATGGCCATTTTGACTGGTGTGGGGTGATACCTCATTGTAGTTTTGATTTGCATTTCTCTAATAATTAGTGATGTTGAACATCTTTTCATTTGCCTATTGGCCATCTGTATGTCTTCTTGGGAGAAATGTCTATTTAGGTCTTCTGTCCATTTTTTGATTGGGTTGCTTGTTTTTTTGTTATGAGTTGTATGAGCTGTTTGTATATTTTAGAAATTAATCCCTTGTTGGTTGCCTAATTTGCAAATATTTTCTCCCACTCCATAGGTTGTCTTTTCATTTTGTTTATGGTTTCCTTTGCTGTGCAAAAGCTTATAAGTTTCATTAGGTCCCATTTGTTTATTTTTTCTTTTCTTTTTTTAAAATTTTTATTGGAGAATAGTTGATTTACAATATTGCATTAGTTTCAGGTGTACAGCAAAGTGAATCAGCTATACATATATCCACTTTTTTTTTTTTTTTTTTTTGCGGTACACGGGCCTCTCACTGTTGTGGCCTCTCCCGTTGTGGAGCACAGGCTCCGGACATGCAGGCTCAGCGACCATGGCTCACGGGCCCAGCCGCTCCGCGGCATGTGGGATCTTCCCGGACTGGGGCACGAACCCGTGTCCCCTGCATCGGCAGGCGGACTCTCAACCACTGCGCCACCAGGGAAGCCCTTTTTTTTTTTTTTTAGATTCTTTTCCCATGTAGGCAATTACAGAGTATTGAGTAGAATTCCCTGTGCTATATGGCAGATTATTATTAGTTATGTATTTTATATGTAGTTGTGTGTATATGTCGGTCCCAATCTCCCAGTTTATCCCTCCCCCACTCTTATCCCCTTGTAACCGTAAGTTTGTTTCCTACATCCATGACTCTACTTCTGTTTTTGTAAGTTCATTTGTAACCCCCCCCTTTTTTTTTCTAGATTCCACATATAAGCGATATCATATATTTGTCTTTCTGTGTCTGACTTACTTCACTCAGTATGATAATCTCTGGATTCATCCCTGTTGCTGCAAATGGCATTACTTTGTTCTTTTTTTATTGCCGGTAATATTCCACTGTATATATGTACCATGTTTTCTTTATCCATTCCTCTGTTGTTGGACATTTAGGTTGCTTCCATGTTCTGGCTATTGGAAATAGTGCTGCAGTGAACATTGGGGTGCATTCCTTTACACTAACAATGAAAGATCAGAAAGAGAAATTAAGGAAACAATCCCATTTACCATCGCAACATAAAGAATAAAATACCTAAGAATAAACCTACCTAAAGAGGCAAAAGACCTGTACTCAGAAAACTGTAAGATATTGATGAAAGAAATCAAAGACGACACAAACAGATGGGAAGATATACCATGTTCTTGGATTGGAAGAATCAATATTGTGAAAATAACTATACTCCCCAAAGCAATCTACAGATTCAGTGCAATCCCTGTCAGATTACCAGTGACATTTTTCATGTAACTAGAACACAAAATCCATATGAAAACATAAAAGACCCGAATAGCCAAAGCAATCTTGAGAAAGAAAAATGGAGCTGGAGGAGTCAGGCTCCCTGACTTCAGACTATACTACAAAGCTACAGTCATCAAAACAGTATGGGACTGGCATAAAAACAGAAATATAGATCAATGGAACAGGATAGAAAGCCCAGAAATAAACCCACTCACCTATGGTCAATTAATCTATGACAAAGGAGGCAAGACTATACAATGGAGACAAGACAGTCTCTTCAATAAGTGGTGCTGGGAAAACTGGACAGCTACATGTAAAAGAATGAAATTAGAACACTCCCTAACACCATACACAAAAATAAACTCCAGATGGATTAAAGACTTAAATGTAATGCTGGACACTATAAAACTCTTAGAGGAAAGCATAGGCAGAACACTCTTTGACATAAATCACAGCAAGATCTTTTTTGATCCACCTCCTAGAGTAATGAAAATAAAAACAAAAAAAAATGCCATCTAATTAAACTTAAAAGTGCACAGCAAAGGAAACCATAAACAAAACAAAAAGACAATCCTCAAAATGGGGGAAGATATTTGCAAATGAAGCAAACGACAAGGGATTAATCTCCAAAATATATAAACAGCTCATGCAGTTCAGTATCAGAAAACCAGATAACCCAATCAGAAAATGGGCAAAAGATCTAAATAGACATTTCTCTGAAGAAGGCATACAGATGACCAAAAAGCACATGAAAAGATGCTCAATATCACTAATTACTGGAGAAATGCAAATCAGAACTACAGTGAGGTATCACCTCACACTGATCAGAATAGCCCTCATTAAAAAGTCTACAAATAGGGCTTCCCTGGTGGCGCAGTGGCTGGGAGTCCTCCTGCCAGTGCAGGGGACGTGGGTTCGGGCCCTGGTCCAGGAGGATCCCACATGCCGTGGAGCAACTGAGCCCGTGTGCCACGGCTACTGAGCCTGCACTCTAGAGCCCGCGAGCCACGACTCCTGAAGCCCGCGCGCCTGGAGCCAGTGCTCTGCAACTAGAGAGGCCACCGCGATGAGAAGCCCTTGCACCGCAATGAAGAGCAGCCCCCGCTCGCCGCAACTAGAGAAGGCCCGCGCGCAGCAATGAAGACCCAACGCAGCCAAAAATAAATAAATAAATAAATAAATAAATAAAATAAAAAAAAAAAAGTCTACAAATAATAAAGGCTAGAGAGAGTGTGGAGAAAAGGGAACCCTCTTGCACTGTTGGTGGGAATGTAAATTGGTACAGCCACTGTGGAGAATGGTATGGAGGTTCCTTAAAAAACTAAAAATAGGACTACCATATGACCCAGCAATCCCATTCCTGGGCATATACCCGGAGAAAACCATATTTTTGCTTTTATTTCTATTGCCTAGTAGTCCAATATTTCTTGAAAAGAGGGATTATACATGTTTTACCTTTCCATGGAATAAAAAGCAAACATTTTTCTTAAAATAATACCAGCACTAAATGTGTTATTTTGTATTAATGATTACCTCTTCTTTTTTTAAAAAAAATTTATTATTTAATTTTTGGCTGCATTGTCTT
This sequence comes from Monodon monoceros, assembly GCF_005190385.1. Taxonomy (NCBI): domain Eukaryota; kingdom Metazoa; phylum Chordata; class Mammalia; order Artiodactyla; family Monodontidae; genus Monodon; species Monodon monoceros. Next base: position 32,594,737 of record NW_021703768.1, on the reverse strand, counting down.
CGTTGCTGCATGCAGGTTTTCTCTAGTTGTGGCGAGCAGGGGCTACTCTTTGTTGTAGTGCACGGGCTTCTCATTGTGGTGGCTTCTTTCGTTGCAGAGCACGGGCTCTAGGCGCACAGGCCTCAGTAGTTGTGGCACGTGGGCTCAGTAGTTGTGGCTTGTGGGCTGTAGAGCGCAGGCTCAGTAGTTGTGGTGCATGGGCTTAGTTGCTACGCAGCGTGGGGGATCTTCCCAGACCAGGGCTCGAACCCGTGTCCCCTGCTTTGGCAGGTGGATTCTTAACCACTTCACCACAAGGGAAGCCAACCTTTTCCTTCTTGACTTTGCAGAATAATTTAAGGGATAGCATACAAAGGAGTATAGCAATAAATAGAACAGGAAAATTTACTTGAACATTTCTGTATACTTAAGTAACCAGTTAACATCTTTTCCATAAAAATGACTATCGCAGCCATAGACTATCCCAGCCCTAGCCAATATATGTACAAGGACTTCCTCTGGCCTCTCACATTTTGGTAAAAATCCCAACCTTGCTATACCTCATGACTGCCTTTTTCCCCTTATCCTCATGGACAACCTAGGATTCTATGAGGGCTCAACCATCACACATCGTTTTTTATACTTTACTAGCTTCCACACACTCTTTCAACATAGAAAACCAACACAGTCCTCCTGCCAAGGTTAACTGTCAGTGCCCTTGCCTTAGAAATCACGTATAACTTTATTTTCTGTAGCTACAGCTACCGTCCTTCACCGTTCTTCAGCTTCCTTGCCGTTAAAGTGGTTTCTTTCTTCCCCCCAAGAATGAATTCTATCCAACTCTGACCGCCAGTACAGCCTAGCTACTGTCTTCATTCTCCCTACTGTAGACTCTGCTCTCCAGTCACTGTACCTCTAATCTCTGCCAGTCTCTTGTTTCTCTTAAACGTTTTTCTGCTGTGCTTCAGTTTGTCCTAGAGTCCTTTAATGCACTGATCCATCATTAGAAACTTAAAAGGTCAGAGTGTTCTTCCCTTCTATTGAAGTAAGAACTGGAATATTATTCAAGTTAGAATTCTGAAAACATTTTCTCACAAAAATAATTTCCTAAATAGTATTAGATTCTGTGATACTGTGGGTTAAATGAGCTTTTGTATGTTTGTAATGTTATTTCTATCATATATTTCAAAATCCAAAAAACTGACTGAAAAATGAACTTTTAGAACACAGTTTCTTCTTGAGTTGCAGTAGCCTGTTTTCCCTATTAGTGCAGACTATGATTGCAGATTATTGTATCTTAATCTATAATCTCTCAAATTACTGTCAGACATCAAAGTTTGAGAAACACTATTTTGGTATTTTAAGTAAGTCTGTCTATTATGTTTTAATTTGAACCTAAGTGCAAAGAAAAGATACATATTATTCATAAATATAAATATATGTGCTTAAGTAGAAGTAACAGGGAACCTCAGAATCCTATATGACTTTTTAAAAATGTTTTCCTTTACTTTTAAAAAATGTTTTCCCTAACATTATCAAAAATTTCAACTATACAGAAAAATTATACAGTGAACACCATATACTCCTACCACTTAGATTTTGGTCTATTTGCTTTATTACATATCTACCCATCTGCCTAGTCCTCTGAGAATTCATCAGTCCTCATGTTATTCTAATGCATTTTAAAGAAGTTGCAAAATTAAGTTCTGATTCCTAAACACTTCAGCATGCACATTATTACCTAAAGTTCACTATTTGTTTAGGGTTCTTATTTGGTTATTTTTGTTTGTTTCTGAGGTTTTTTTGGGGGGGGGCACTTTGAGGTAAAATTTATCCCTTACAGTGAAATGCACAAATCTTGAGTCTGCAATTTGATGAGTTTTGACAAATGCTTATACCTGTGTATCCAAACTCTTTTTAGGATATAGAACATTACCATCATCGCAGAAAGTTCTCTCATGTCCCTTCCTAGTTAATCCCTGACCCCACTCCTGTAAGAAGCAACCACTGCTCTGTTTATTTTTTATCACAAATCATTTTTGCCTGTTCTGAAACTTATTTAAGTGGAATCATAGTATATGTATACTTTTGTGTGTAGGCTTTTTTCACTCAACTTAATGATTCTGATTTCACTCAGCATAACGCTACTGATTCATGTTGTATATATCAATAATATGTTCCTTTTTATTGCTGAGTAGTATTCCACTGGGTAAATATATCACTGTGTTTTTAGCCTTCCTCCTGTTAGTGAATACCTGACCTGTTTACAGTTTTTTGTTTTTTTGTTTTTTTGTTTTTTTTTGGCGGTACGCGGGCCTCTCACTGTTGTGGCCTCTCCCATTGCGGAGCACAGGCTCTGGACGTGCAGGCTCAGCGGGCATGGCTCATGGGCCCAGCTGCTCCGTGGCATGTGGGATCTTCCCGGACCGGGGCACGAACCCGTGTCCCCTGCATCAGCAGGCGGACTCTCAACAACTGCGCCACCAGGGAAGCCCCTGTTTCCAGTTTTGATTGTTCTAAATAGAGCTACTATGAGCAGCATTGTAAAATTTTTTTTCAGATATAAGCTTTGTTTCCTTTTGGGTAAATACCAAATAGAATTGCTGAGTCACAGGGTGGATATATGGGGATTTTTTGGCTGTGTTGGGTCTTCGTTGCTACACGCGGGCTTTCTCTAGTTATGGCGAGCGGGGGCTACTCTTCTTTGCAGTGCGCGGGCTTCTCATTGCAGTGCCTTCTCTTGTTGCAGGGCACAGGCTCTAGGTGCATGGGCTTCATTAGTTGCAGCACGCAGACTTAGTAGTTGCAGCGCTCAGGCTTCAGTAGTTGTGACGCAGGCTCTAGGGTGCGTGGGTTTCAGTAGTTGTGGCACGTGGGCTCAGTAGTTGTGGCACGTGGGCTCAGTAGTTGTGTTGCGGGCTTTAGAACACAGGCTCAGTAGTTGTGGCGCACGGGCTTAGTTGATCCACAGCATGTGGGATCTTCCCATACCAGAGCTCGAACCCCTGTCCCCTGCATTGGCAGGCAGATTCTTAACCACTGCACCACCAGGAAAGTCCCGATATATGTTTAGTTGTATGAGAAACTGCAAGACTTTTTCTCAAAATACTGAAGCACTATTTCATACTCCTATCATGTAGGTATGTGAGTTCCAGTTGCTCTACATCCTTGCCAGCATCTGGTGTTATCAGTTTTTAATTTCAGCCACTCTAGTGGGTGTGTGACAGTATCTTATTTTGACTGTAATTTGCATTTCCCCAGTGACTAATGATATTGAACACTTTTGTGTTTATTGGCTACTTACTGATACATATCTTCTTTTGTGACATGGTGTTAATATGTTTAAAATTGTTTGAGTAAATTCTCTCACTTAATATTTTGATCCATTCAGTTTATTTGAAGTCTGTTGGTTATACTCGTCTGTGCATTCGTTAAGTTTTAGACTTAAACTTTTAAAAGGCAAATGCCAAGCAAAGTTTATCAGTTTAGGTTGAGAAAGTGTTAAATAAACAAGACATTGTCTTATTCTCTCCAATATCCCTGAGAATCACTCATCAGCAAATGGGAATAATAGGCAGTCAGATTCATGAAAACTTTTTGGGTATGAAACAAATAGAAGAAGTAATTTAAAGGATAAAATTATTGATAACCTCTAATTAGTTGGCAAATTCAGAGAATGTTTGAAATATACTATCAATTATGATAATCAAATAATGTAATAGTGTAATTTAGCATGGAAAAATGTCACATTTTGTATTATGGATACATTACTATAGAAAATTTTTTTGAAATTCAAATCAGCTATTTTTTTTTCTTTTTATCTTTTTTAGGTATTATTAATTTATGTAAGCCTGGAAATTCTGGGATTCAGTCTCTAATTGGAGTCCTTTGCATTCCAAATATGGAAATAAGGGTAGGTAAAAGTTATGATTATTTCATTCATGGAGTTTTAGTGGAGGAAATTAATTGGAAAAAATTTATTTCAGGTAATGCTTTTTCCTCATGAATTGTTAATCTGTATCACAGAGCATTTTCAAAATACATGAATAAATATTTACTACTTAGTTGAACCCTAAGAATATAATATGAATCATTTGAAACACTGCTGTTGTTAGGAACTAGGGCTGTATTAAAATTAGATTAAAAATGTGAAATTAATTATGCTTTATTCAATAAAAAGTGCAAATAATACACAGGGGCATTCTCATTGTAAAAGGTTCAAGCAATATAGAAAAATATACTTAAAAAGTAAATATAGTATTTATGCAACTTATGCCTTCTAACTTGTGTTTTTATATGTTATGAGTAGTGGTTCTGATTAAATTTGGGGTATTTATATCCTTTTTTTAGACATAGTCCTAAGTTATTAGTGTATAGGAATTGTATTAAACAACTAAAACAAATTGAAATTAGAGGAAAAAAATGAACTCTTCATGTGGTTCTTCCTTTTCCTCTTTAATGTTTTTGTTTTAATTTTGTTCAAAGGGACAAAATTTGCCCCTTTGTTTCTTATTATTAGTAGTAAATATTAGCTACAGGTACCTTGCTTAAAATGTGAACTAAAAATAAAAGCATTTAGACCATGGAAGGATGTAATTATAGATGGAAAGGTTCCAATTCAGTTGACTTCTTACTCAGCAAATGGTGAAAGAACATGGTCCTTTGAGTCTGGCCGACTGAGGTTTGACTCCTTTTTTTATTATTTATAGCTCCATGACCTTGGGCAAATTATTTTTAACCTTTAAATGTATTTCTTCATGTGTACAGTGGGGATAATAAAAGATTTATTGACAAGATTACATCATGTATATGTAGTAAGCATTCAGTAGTTATCTCTTCTGTAATATAGGCCTGATAATGGTAGTTTTCTGAAATACAGTAGTTCTGTTTTTATCGATTTTTTAATCTGTGAATAGGACATTTAAAAAATTGCAAACAAAGATTTATTCCATAAAAGCAAATGAACTGTATTTATTTGTACTTGCAGCGAGGTCTCCTTGAAGTGCTTTATGATATATTTCGTCTTCCTCTACCTGTTGTGACTGAAGAGTTCATAGAAGCACTGCTCAGTGTAGGTAAGTATTGAAGTGCATTCACTACTCATATATTGTAATTTTTTAAATGGATTATCTAATGGAGACAGAGTTCCTCAAAGGAAAAATACTGAACTAAATATCATTTTCTTACTGCATATTTGTGGCCTGAAATCAATATAAAAATAAAATCTCAGATAAATTTCTAAAAAGAAATTTAAATTTCTTCTCCATCACCCTAGCTTCTGAAACGAGCAGTGAATTTAATAGAAGGATGGACTAAGAAAGGAAGAGAGGAGTTAATAAGAAACCTTATGTGATTCTCACAGTGGATTATTTGATTCTTATTTTATTTTAGCCCAAATGACTCTGAGTCCCTCAGTGAAGGAAGTTAAATCTGTGTTCATTTACATAAATCGTTTTCTTCTGTATGCCTTCTTGAGTCTGTTTTTTTTTTTTTTTTTTTGCGTTACGCGGGCCTCTCACTGTTGTGGCCTCTCCTGTTGCGGAGCACAGGCTCCGGACGCTCAGGCTCAGCGGCCATGGCTCACGGGCCAAGCCACTCTGCGGCATGTGGGATCTTCCCGGACCAGGGCATGAACCTGTGTCCCCTGCATCGGCAGGCGGACTCTCAACCACTGCGCCACCAGCGAAGCCCTCTTTTTTTTTTTTTTTTAACGAACGTTTAAGAAAATTATTTGTAGCCTGCTTAGCTGATGGTTATTTGAAGTGTTTCATTGGTATATTATTTTCTTCTAACTATCTAAATTTAACTATTTTAGATCCAGGTAGATTCCAAGACAGTTGGAGGCTTTCAGATGGTTTTGTAGCAGCTGAGGCAAAAACTATTCTTCCTCATCGTGCCAGATCCAGGTAGACCTTAGATATAGAAATAGTTCACATTTATTACAATTACTATTTTTATGTTAAATTTTGTAGTGTATGGAACAATATTTAAATTTTTCTGTGCCGTGCTTATTTCCAGGCCAGACCTCATGGATAATTATTTGGCACTGATACTATCAGCATTTATTCGTAATGGGCTTTTAGAGGTAAGAGTTATAAACCTTATTTTATTTATTTTATTTTCTCTAACAGAATTCTTTCAGAGCAACAAACATATATGATGCATAATTGTATTCATATATAATATTTTGCAACTATGATATTTTCTTGTTATTTTCAAAGGGTTTGGTTGAGGTGATAACAAACAGCGATGACCATATCTCAGTTAGAGCTACCATCCTTTTAGGAGAGCTTTTACATATGGTAAGTTTAACAACTTCTGATTATGTTTCATACTATTAATGTTTTAATTTATGAAACAGGCTATTTTAACGATGTTACTTTGCATTATCTCAAAAAAATAAGTTTGCATTTATTTGAATGTTTATCTTTGCATTACAAAGAACCCTTGATACTTTGTATCTTATATATAGAGGCTAGATTTTTAAATGGAACAAATATAAAAAATACAGAGAACTGAATATTGCCTTTTTATACTCACTTTTGATGCTGACATTTTGAGTCCTAAAAGTCTTTCTCTTAGAATGACTTCCTACCTAAAAAGCATGAAATTACAAAACTATAGGTATTACTTCAGTCAGCTAAATAGAATTGATATATAATAGTCAGTGCCTGAATTTTAGAAAACTTTGTGGAAAATAATCTAAATATAACTGCCTCATTAGAACACATACTTCTCTGTAAACTTGTAGGTTTAGGTTTAGAGGGTGGGAATCTTTTTTTGGCCACAATTTTATGACATCAGTAACTTCTGGAAACAAGGAGCTAGCAAAGTAATCTGATCATTCTCTACTCCCAGCAGATCAAGCAGTGAGGGTACTCTGATTATTTGCAAATTAGAAATTTATATTTCTGTCACCAATTAGTTAATAAACACTAAATAAAAAGAACCACTTTAAACTCATTAAGTAAACTTATGGCAAATCTTTTAAAATTATGTTATGGTTTATTATTGGCAGAATATTTTTTGTTTTTGTCGTTGTTTTTGGTCCCCTCCATCACCAGGGTTTTTTTTCTACATAGCAGTTGGGCTTTGTGAGTGAGCAAAAGAGAATTAAACAGAGTTTAATGGTAACTGTCTTGTTTATCAGTGAATTATTTAGCCACTTGCTCTGTTTTCCTTCAGTCTGTCTATGAGATAATTAAGTAATATTGCAGAATCTCAGGTGTGATTATTTTTATTTTAATTAAGATATCATTTCTGTAAGGATATCAGTATCTAGAATTATTTGCCTTTGTGTGAAGGAATCTCTTTAATAAATTTCATCCATTCCCTTCCCCCATACACCAGAATTCTGTGATTCCCTTGAAATATAAAAGCTAGTCAGTTTGAGTATAGCAGTGTTAGTTCATCGCTTGTTATTCTTACATCTTCTGGCTTCCACATTTAATTAATTTATCTTTATTGGTAGAAAGCAGATTGGGTGGTAGGACTTCATTTGGAAAGCAGAAGACAAGTTTCTTATTTAAAGATTGTTGGACCATGAGACAAACCTGTTTTGAGAAGGTGGTTTTTAAACCTAAGAAGTCAACTCATAAGTTAGGATATTGCATCCAGCATTTTAAATGCTACTTTTTTTTTTTTTTTTTTTTTTTTTTGCGGTACACGGGCCTCTCACTGCTGTGGCCTCTCCCGTTGCGGAGCACAGGCTCCAGACGCGCAGGCTCAGCGGCCATGGCTCACGGGCCCAGCCGCTCCGCGGCATGTGGGATCTTCCCGGACCGGGGCACGAACCCGTGTCCCCTGCATCGGCAGGCGGACTCTCAACCACTGCGCCACCAGGGAAGTCCTAAATGCTACTTTTAACATAACATTATAACACTGGATCCAAGTTTTGACATATAGTCCTTTTAGATTATTTAAGAAGTGAGTTTAATTGGGTACCACTTAAAATTATAATTTAATGTTATAAGAAAGGATGTATGAAATTTAGAGTTCTATTAACATAATATGAGCCTGTATCTTTATATTTGTGATAGCTCATCCTTGTTGAAAGTAGATGAGATAAAAGTTAGCTATAAGTATATATTAGAAAATGAATAATTCATGAGTAAAACCTTTTAGCATTATATCTGTGGATAATCTGTAACATAAAATAATCAATTTTTCAAAAATATTATGGTTCATTTTAGGCAAACACAATTCTTCCTCATTCACATAGCCATCATTTGCACTGCCTGCCAACCCTAATGAATATGGCTGCATCCTTTGATATCCCTAAGGAAAAGAGACTGTAAGTATCAGAGCTCTAGCAAAGCTTGTGCCTGTATATTTAATACCCACTTAGATGACCTTATATTCTTTATAAGGAAGTAGTATATATAGGTTATGTCTGGGAATTATTTAGGGAAGCCTTTGGATAAGAGGAAAATTAACAGTTTTTAAAAATAATTTGTATTTTAGGCTACAGAGTATTTTAGTTTAGTAAAATCAACCTTTTCTAGCATGTTTCTGGACAAGGACGTAAACTTTCTACCAGATCAGTAAAAATATTGGGATTGAGAGTTTTTTGGACTGTTTTATGTTTTGAGCAACAGTTCAGTCTCTTTTTCAATGTCTGAATTATTTCAAATTAAAGCACAAAGACTAACAGTGTATTCTTTTGTATGTGTGGTTAAAAATGTTGGAAAAAGAAAGTTGGAATTTATATATTTAGGCTTCATTGTTTTTTTTGTAATGTTTTGAAATGTAGTTCATTAGCTATTCAGAACTAGGAATTTTTAAGTTATAATACATTTCTCAAAAGTTTAGTTAGCTTTATTAATTCAAAAGTACACATAAGGGCCTCACTATAAATAAATAATACTCTTTTTATTAGCTTTAAATCTGTCAGTGAAAATACTATTATTTAACAGACTGAAGTTGTATTATAAACTGAGGGCATTAAGGACCATCAGTTCTGACTCTTAAGCTAACATCGGTAGTGGTGGCATTCAACTTTTATTTTAGTAATTTCTTGATGGGAAAATGTACTATCCCAAAGCCTGGTAGACCTGAACTCTCTGGGTCAGATTATGGCCATGGTATTTAGTGTTCATCAGGAATTCAAATTTACCTTCAAAATTCCAGTAATAATCTAAGAATGATTTTTTTAGCTCGGTAAGCTGTTTACTGACAAGTACTTGCTAATCTGGACACATCCTAAGGTTTTTAAATTTTAAATCTGATTTGTATTTACCAGAGTTTCTTGACACTTGATCACTACCAAATTCTAGAAAACTGTATTTTATGCACCACAAAAAGGGAATTTGAAATAATTTCTAGGGACTTCCTGGTGGCACAGTGGTTAAGAATCCACCTGCCAATGCAGGAGACACGGGTTCGATCCCTGGTCCGGGAAGATCCCACATGCCACGGAGCAACTAAGCCCATGCACTTCGACTACTGAGCCTGCGCTCTAGAGCCCAGAAGCCACAACTACTCAGCCCGCATGCTGCAACTACTGAAGCCCGTGCACTTAGAGCCCATGCTCTAAGGGAAGCCACAGCAGTAAGAGGCCTGTGCACCGTAATGAGCAGTAGCCCTCACTCACCGCAACTAGAGAATGCCCGTGCACAGCAACGAAGACCCAACACAGCCAAAATAAATAAATAATTAATTTTCAAAATAAAATAATTTTTAAAAGGATCCCATTTACAGTTGCAGATTAGTGGGGAAAATACAGACTGTTCAGTTGATACTGGAATCATTGGTTATCCAACCTCATATCACAAACAAAAATCAATTTCATATGGATTAAGGACTTAAATGTGAAAAGCAGAGTTTTAAAACTTTAATAAGAAAGTAAGGTCACTAGGTTCTGACCTTGAGGAAGGAGTTCTTAAAACTAACATACCAAAAGTACCCACCACCATAGAAGAAAAGATTAGTAAGTATGTTTCATTGAATCTAAATAATTAGTGTTTCTTCATACAAATCAGCAGTGTTCTTGTTTTTTTTCTTTGTGGTTCCAAATTTGGTTAAATAATTTACTTTTTAGTAACACTCTCTAGCACAGATTTATGTAAGTTTTAATAGAATAATTTACCAAAGTGGTCTCTTTAAAATTACGCTAGCCTTGTATTAATTGTACTAATTTTTTTCTCATTAGGCGAGCCAGTGCAGCCTTGAACTGTTTAAAACGCTTCCATGAAATGAAGAAACGAGGACCTAAGCCTTATAGCCTTCATTTAGATCACATTATTCAGAAAGCAATTGCAACACACCAGAAACGGGATCAATATCTCCGAGTTCAGAAAGATATATTTGTTCTTAAGGTACTGATGTGAAGATGCAATTTTCAATTTAATTTCCTAATCCTTAACCACTGTATTTTAGTAGGCATACATGCTTGAGTTTGCAGTTTTATTCATGCATATGGATTTTCAGAAGGCTTCTAAGTTTTATAATGACTAGGCAGTGGAGCTGAGTTTTTATAACTTTTTCAAGTTACAAAATCTTGATAATCTTCCTTAAATGAAAAACCTTTCATTTTGTTTTTAATATTTGAAGTTAGTTTTTTGACGTGAGGCCAATTTGTCTTAATTTTTCATATTACTTTCTGGTGATTTTAGGATACAGAGGAAGCTCTTTTAATGAACCTTAGAGATAGCCAAGTCCTTCAACATAAAGAGAATCTTGAATGGAATTGGAATCTTATAGGGACCATTCTTAAGGTATGATAGGATACTTCTTGGTGATGGCTTGATTGTTTTCATTTTCTTATTCATTGTACTTCATCATAATTATATGTTTAGGAATTGATAAATACATAATATAACGTATTATGTTTTTCTAGTGGCCAAATGTAAATCTAAGAAACTATAAAGATGAACAGTTGCACAGGTATGTAAGAACTGTTTTGCATTTAAAGAACTTAGATTTGAATTATATTATGCCTGATACCTACTAAAAGTAATAATTGATGTTTTAAAGATACATACATACATTTTAATAGTTGGTATTCAGTAGGTACATATATATTTTTTTTATACATAGTTTGTATTTTACAACCAAAAAGCATCAGCGAATTCTTTTTCTGTTTATTTACATTCTGGTTTTAGTTTTGGAACAAATGAAATACTTGAGATTAAAGTTTCTCAAATCGAGGAATATCAGCCATGTACTTTTCTTAGCCCTAATGTATGAGAATGACATAAGGGCATAGTGTTTCCCTTTCAAAATGATGGCCATTTAAAATATTCCAATTCTACTTTCTTTTGAATCTGACTTTGAAGGGTTATTCATTCTTCTTCGTTTTTACACTCCTTGTAACCAACCACACCTTCCATAAAACATGCTAATGTTTATAGCATATACAGTACCTCAGGGTATTGTGCTCTTTTCTAGTACCCCATGCATTTTTACTCCTGAGTTTAGACTAACCAACCACCAGTGTTGATCTCATTGGATAAGAGGGGCTTTACTTCATGTTTTTGAGAAGTTCATATCATTGACATTATAATTGATTGAATTCATCTACTCAGTGATATTTAACTTAATATCTGTATTAAGTTTTGAGAAATATATAGAACATAAGAATTACATTGGGGTAAAGAAGCATTAGCACTAACTTTTCAGACTCCTTGAGAACAGAGGTGACGTCTCATTCAACTTTGTTTCTCCAACTCCTGGATCTGGCACCTTTATTAGATTGGATTGTAGTGCTCGAAATTAAATTGAACTAAATTCCATGGAAGCTTAGAACATAATGTTGAAAATTATAACATTGAAATATCCATTGCTTTATAAATTCAGTTGCTTAAATTTTACCTGGAACTTTTATGGTTGACTAATTGTGAAAAACTGATAAAATCATAGTGTGGTAACATTTGCTTACAGTTATCTAGTATAAGATTATTTTATAGAGCCATGGGACAAAGTTCTTGATAAAGTACAGTAGAAAAGAATTTATATATTCTGGATTAAAAGAGAGTTGAAAAGAAAAAAAGACCTGATAGTAAAATAAAATGTGTGCATTTCAAAAGAAAAAAAAAAAAAGAATGAAAATTTATATCCAGGTGGCTTCCTCATATTTCTCCAACTGTATCTTCTAGCTATGTTATATCTGCATTTTTCCTGCTAGCATCTTTCTTCTCCACTATTTCTGTCAGGCATCTCACCATAAAATTCTTATTTCACAAAGATTTTTTTATAATGAAGGGGATTTTTTGTTGTTTTTTATGGTTGGTTTGTGTGTGGAATGTACCAAATGTGTTTATTAAATTTCTTGCCATTTAGCTCAATGGTTTAAACCCAAAACATATTCAAAACCTTATTATATCATAAGTTGTGGTTAAGATTCTAAAAGAATTATTTGGTTTATTACTTTGTTGCTGATTTTTTATTTTGATCTTAGGTTTGTACGAAGACTACTTTATTTTTACAAACCCAGCAGTAAATTATATGCCAATCTGGATCTGGATTTTGCCAAGTCCAAGCAGCTCACAGTTGTGGGTTGCCAGTTTACAGAATTTCTTCTTGAGTCTGAAGAGGTAATAAGCACTTTGTATATTTTCCAGAGTAAACGTTTTTCACTGAATTTGCCCCCTTCCTTTTATTTCTGAAGAGGCATAAGCTATATTTAGAAACATCGAGAATGAGACCAAACCTAGATTTTTATCTTGACTTAGTCACTAGCTATTTATGTGACTTTGGACAATTAATTTGCCTTCTAGAAGACCTGGTTTTCTCCTTGTAAGATGGAAAATAATACCATCTCATGTAGCACTGTGTTGAATGGGATTAAAAACAACAGATACTCAGTGATTGATATCTGTTATTAGTAACTTCATCATTATCAGTAAATTTTTTGGACTTTATTAGAGTTGATTTTTCTAATTGTAGGCACTAAGTCCTTTTCTAGCAATGTCATAATGTATTTGCTTTCAGGATGGGCAAGGATACTTAGAAGATCTAGTAAAGGATATTGTTCAGTGGCTCAATGCCTCATCTGGCATGAAACCTGAAAGAAGTCTTCAAAATAATGGTTTATTGACTACTCTTAGTCAACACTACTTTTTATTTATTGGAACACTTTCTTGCCACCCTCATGGAGTCAAAATGCTGGAAAAATGCAGTGTGTTTCAATGGTGAGCATTCCTAAATTCTGTTTCAGTATATACCTAAACTATTTTTAATGTGATCAGAAAGGGCATGCTTTTTAGTCTGTGTACCTGTGTTTGGTAAGTTTTTATTAAAATACAAAAAATATTTAATTAGAGCTGTCTTGATGCTCTACTCCGATGCTTTTTTTAAAAATGTGATATTTATTAAGTGCTTTCTTTTAGAAATGCTTGTTTATTAGGAATTTAAAAATATTTGTTGAATTAATGAATCAATACAGTAATTTCTAGTAACCTTCATTATTTTCAATCCTTATTTTAGTTTACTTAACCTTTGCTCCTTGAAAAACCAAGATCACTTGCTGAAACTGACTGTTTCGAGCTTGGACTATAGCAGAGATGGATTGGCTAGGGTCATACTTTCCAAAATCTTAACAGCAGCCACTGATGTGAGTATAACATAGGCAATAAAACTATATATTTCATAACCAGTTAATTCAGTATTTTATAAATTTTGGCCTAATAAAACTAATTATAAATTCTAAGACTATGGGATGGAATTTTAGTTTACTTTAAAATTTTAGTTCCTCCAAAGAACTCGATACAGTACACATATTTTTATATAAAGGGAAAGAAGCAGCTAGATCGAAACAGAAGTATTTTACTTTACTTGGAGTAAAAAAATATTCATATTAAGGGCTAGACCATCAATTCCAGTCTTTCTGCCCTTTTCAAGTAGCAGAACTGTCCCAAAACAAAGTCGAATAGACTGTCCATAGTGAAGTTTGGGTGGTGGTTTTTTTCTTTCTTTTTTTTTTTTTAATGTTCTTATTTATCTGTATAGGCCTGCAGGCTGTATGCAACAAAACATTTAAGAGTATTATTGAGAGCTAATGTTGAATTCTTCAATAATTGGGGAATTGAATTACTAGTGACCCAGCTGCATGATAAAAACAAAACGATTTCTTCTGAAGCTCTTGATATTCTCGATGAAGCATGTGAAGACAAGGTAAAGTTTCATTATTTTATAATAAAACCCTTAGACATGAATTTTTATTAAAACATTCAAATTTGATAGAAAATTATGTGAAATTATAATGTATATAATATAGTGGTTTTAGAAATAGAGAATTTACTACCTTCATGCAGTTATTAATTTGCCTAATAATTATTTCTTTTAGGCCAATCTCCATGCTCTTATTCAGATGAAGCCAGCTTTATCTCACCTTGGGGACAAGGGTTTGCTTCTCCTCCTGAGGTAAATTTGAAGAAAATTTTTCTTATAGTTATGTTTTCTGTTGTGTTCTCTCTGGCAGTGTGTATTAAAGCTGGATTCAAATCTGTAAAGGAAGCACTCTAAAGAGTTTAGCTGTTAACTTCTGAAAGAGGCCTATTTTAGAATATTGGACATCCTTTAATACTGAAACTCTGTCTTTTCATTGTTTTTCTTAATGTTTCTTTTACATTTCCATGTGTCCTCATTCTTTTCATGACATTTTCTTTACTGTGGTTGGATTCATGTGTTTTTGCAAAGATTATGAAAATTTATTTGTATTTGAAATTACAGTGAATAAAAATTGACCTTTTAGTTTTAGGAAGGAGCTGTTCTTAAAGTCTTTTACCTCCTTAAACATATTTTGTTTGAGATGTTTTAGCTCCTTAAACATTTTTTGTGAGACTTAATGTTAAACTATTGCCTGTTTTAATTTACAGATTTCTCTCCATTCCAAAAGGGTTTTCCTATTTGAATGAAAGGGGTTATGTAGCAAAACAGTTGGAAAAGTGGCACAAGGTAACTTGCTATTGAATAAGTTTCAATTTGTATCTTTTTATCTTGGGAAATAGATTGTGGATTTAGAGGATTTTTAAAATATTGTCAGTATTTTGAAACTAAAAAAGTTAAATATTTAAACATTCATGTGAAGTCAAGTCTTAAAATTCTGTATAATTATTTGTATTTATATTTGTCCACTTTTTAAACTATAGTTATTTTAGAGAGAACTATTGATTTTGTGTAAATTCTGTTGAAATTTTTCTTTCAATTTAATTGATATAATCTATTGGTATCATTTGTCAACCCTACTTACCATCATTTCTTTTATTCTTGGGTTCCTTTCACACCCCTTTTAAGCTGAAACTAAAACAATTTTCCTAAATGAAGATTAAGAAACAGTTCTACCAAGCAGATATAATCATCTAATTAAACTTCATTTTAAGGTGTACTTTTCATAAATCTGAGAGCAAACTTCTTGCTGTTGTATATAATAGGGAAATCTAGGAAGAAGGGAGTAGTTTGAAGGTATTAGTTAACTTCCTAGCTTTTCTTTAGGTGGTCATCACTGTGACTTCAGTTTCATTTGACGCATTGTAAATTGTCAAAGCATCTTAGAAACTCATGGATTAATCAATCCTAATGTAAATGATTTTCAGATTTTCCATTATTTCAGATCATTATTTATATTGTCTATATTGAACCATGTTTCATAAGATATTCTCATTTTTAAAAAATACTATAGCTATAGTTATAGTTACCAGAGGTGGGGTGTGGGGAGAGAGGGAATTGGATGAAGGCAGTCAAATGATACAAACTTCCAGTTATAAATAAGTGCTAGGGATATAATGTACATAATAAATATAATTAACACAGCTGTATGTTACATATGAAAGTTGTCGAGAGAGTAAATCCTAGGAGTTCTTATCACAAGGGAAAATTTTTTTTTTATTTCTTTAATTTTGTATCTGTATGAGATGATGGATGTTCACTAAACTTATTTTGATGATCCTTTCACGATGTGTGTAAGTCACATCATTATGCTTTACTCCTTAGACTTATACCGTGCTGTATGTCAATTACATCTCAATAAAACTGGAAGAAAAAAAGGGAAGAAAATACTATAACTATAAAGTGTACAACTTCAGGCCTGAAGTCTTTCAGTAATTGGTGAATTAGAAAACTAAAATAAAGATGTGATAGTTTTGAACTTCCCTGGTGGTCCAGTGGTTAAGAATCCATCTGCCAATGCAGGGGACATGGGTTCGATCCCTGGTCCGTGAAGAACCCACATGCTGTGGGGCAACTAAGCCCGTGCGCCACAACTACTGAGCCCGCACGCCGCAACTACTGAAGCTTGTGCACTCTGGGGCCCGCGTGCTGCAACTACTGAAGCCTGCATGCCTAGAGTCTATCCTTCTCACCGTAATGAGAAGCCCCGCACACTGCAATGAAGAGTAACCCCCGCTGGCCACAACTAGAGAAGGCCCATGTGCAGCAGTGAAGCTCAGTGCAGCCAAAAAAAAAAAAAAAAAGAGATATGATAGTTTTATTTTCTAAATAGAAGATGTTTAAACTAGTTACCGTAATAAGATTGGCCACTTTATTATACAAATTATATTAGGAAATTGCTTAGCAAATCTGGTACAGCACTTTCAGATAGTAGGTACAAAATATTAACTGATATAACAAAATCATGTGTCGTGTATAAGGAAACAGAAGAAGGGTTAATGATTCTGCCTTAGGGATTAGCAAAAAAAAATGTTAGGCTGAGGAGAGGATGTGATATTTGAAGTGGTCTTGAGGAGTAAATAGTCAAATTGGAAGAAGGATGTTCAAGGATGAGGGGGCAGAACAATAAATCTGTATAGGTTATTGAAACTTCACAGACTTGTGAGGAAAGCCATATTCCAGTGCGGTTGGGGCTAGGATAAGTGGGGTGTGGCAAGATGAGGATGGAATGGTGAATTAGAACTAGATTGAATTAGAATTAGAACTAGGCTTTTATAAGCCACATTATGTCGTACTAAGGGATTTCAATTTTGTAGGAAGTAGGGGGAATCTTTACAAGTGTAAAGAATATTCATAGTCAGAACTATACTTTAGAAAAAGATCACAGTGTAGTAGCAGAAGTATGGTCATCAAGGTAAAGAAATCTAGGAATACTGAGACCAGTTTAGAAGCAAAATTGATAAGAGCATGGACTTCAGTGGTGGTTAGGTTCCATAGTCAGGAACACATTTTCTGCACATTTTTGAAATAAGATGGACAGGATTTGTGAACTGATTGGATGTAGTGAATGAGGGGTCCCACTTGACCCTTAAGGTTTCTGATTTGAATGACTGAATACATAATGGCTTACCATTAAAAGACTGTGATTACAAAAGGTGGTTTGCAGCAATGAGGATAATGAATTTTGAATAAGTTGAACTGGTATTGCCTGTTGTATGGCAAGTGAGAGTATCCAGAAAATATTTGGAAATGTGCATCTGGAGCTCAGATATGAGCTGAAGATAGAAGTTTGGGAGTTGTCAGTGAATAGTAGTTGAAATTTGAATTGAGTGAGATCACCAAGGAAAATGTAAAGAACAAAGAAATAAAACTGGAAATTGCTCCCTAGAGAACACTCTGCTTTTTTTTTTTATCTTTATGCTTTCTTTAATATATAACTTTATTTATTTTTAAATTTTGGCTGCATTGGGTCTTCACTGTTGTGTGCAGCTTTTCTCTAGTTGCAGAGAGTGGGGGCTACTTTTTGTTGCAGTGCGCGGGCTTCTCATTGTGGCGGCTTCTCTTGTTGCGGAGCATGGGCTTTAGGTGTGTGGGCTTCAGTAGTTGTGGCACACGGGCTCAGTAGTTGTGGCTCACGGGCTCTAGAGCACAGGCTCAGTAGTTGTGGCGCACAGGCTTAGCTGCTCTGCGGCATGTGGGATCGTCCCAGACCGGGGCTCAAACTCGTGTCAGGTGGATTCTTAACCACTGTGCCACCAGGGAAGCCCGAACACTCTGCCTTCATGAGGAGAATAAAAGGACAGGGACATTGAGGAAAAAATTATCAGCATGGCTTCACTAAAGGATGCTTCAGGAAGGAGAGGCCAGTGGTATATATTCTTGAGAGAGGTCAGGTAAGGTGAACACTAGAAAAAAAGCCTGTTGAAGGTGACCAGTCATTGGTGAATTTTGCTAGAGCAATTTCAGTAACAAGTTATAAACAGATGCTGAATTGCAGTTAGTTAGGCAGTAAATGCGAGATGTAAAAATAAAGACAGTATAGTCTACTCTCTCAAATTAGAGAAAGGGAGAAAGGGAGGGGAACTAACTTAGTGATTGCCTACAGTTAAACTTAGTGCCTTTCAAGTATTACCTCACTTAATCCTCACAGCAACCCTGTGAAATGTTTTTGTATTATTTCTATGTTGTGAATGAAAATGTGGAAGCTAAGATGAGTAAACTAATTTATCCTAGGTCACAGAGCTTGAAAATAACAGAGCAGGGGCACTTTTTGATTCCAAAGCCCATGCTCTTTCCACTATATTTGATTTCCTCCCAGTAGCTTGCAGCATGCCAAGATGAAGTTGAGACTGTCGCTTTTTCTAGGTAATAAAGCATCCAGGCCTGAATAATATTGAAAAATCACTCATTCAATTTAAAACTTTCATCCCTAGCCCAGGCTTGCTATAGACTTAGAAACCTGCAATGGAGGGAGGATATGGTTCGTTTCATCACTCTGTTATTTATCTCCTCCCCATTTACCAGGTGCAAATTTGGAGCCTCTCCAGCTTTAGAGCAGGAGGAGGAGGGGGTACAGGGTCATGGACAGTTTTACCCAACTGATGCAACTGTTATCTGGGGTTGTTAGCTTTGAGCGGGGCAGATTTCAGATGTTGATTCTTTTACTCGAGGGTTATGTTCATGAATTCCTCGAAGACCTCATTCTGGGGATCTCTCATTTGCAGTTCCCTTGACTGGATCAATGGCTCCTCTGGCTGCCTACTTACAATACCTCCTAGTAGCTAGAGGTTCACCCTCATTTGGGGTCTTCTTGCTCCTCCAGTAGGTCCTTTTTGGGCAGAATCCTCAAGATGATCCACATCAGAAACTCAGTGCATTTCATAGCTATAAACCATACCCCTCAACTTTGCTAGTGTTCTCCACATGGATGCCACTGGTCAAAAGGCTAACCAAGCAATACCATGTGAATGTAACTATTCCTGCATAAAGCTCAAAATACCTTCCTTAATTAGAATTTTTGTACTGAGATGTTCATGTATAGGGAGATTATGGTAGTATAGTATATAGAGTAATATAGTGGTTGTAGTAGCAGTAGTAGAAATTTGGTATGCTGATAATATAATTAAAATCTTGTATTACTTTTGCAAAGTAAAGAACCTAAAAGAAAAGCAGGAAAAGTAAGTTTTTAGAGTCTCTAAGTAGGGAGTTAAGGTAACCCACCAAATTTAAGTAGTCTAAAATGGTTTAAAATGAAAAATGTCTCCTTGCCCCCTTTTTCTATCTTTTCTGAAGATAATGTCTGTTAATATTTTGTATGCTCTGAAAGATGTTTTATACATCTATAAGTATATATTCTTCATATAAAAATACAAATGAATCCATTCACAGCTGTAAATAAAATTGTATTTAATTTTTTTGTTTAGCAGTGTATCTAAGAGATCTTTTCAGAGCTGTGCATTTAGAGCTGTCTAATTCTCTTTAATGGCTGCATAGTAAATTATAGCAATGTACCCTAATTTTTATAATCACACCTGTATTATGGGCATTTAGACTGTTTCCAACTTTTTTAGTTTTGTAAACAGTGTTTGCTGGATATTCTTGCATGTATATCTTTGCATACTTGTGCAGGTATATCTTTTGAACAAATTTCTAAAGTATAATTGTTGAGTCAAAAAGTATGTGAATGTAAAGTTTTGATAAATACTGCCAAATTGCTTTTCAGAGTTTCTACCAATTCCTTCTAAACAGTTTAAAGTGGAGATCTTTGCAATAAAGATGGTGGTGTGATTGACTGTCTCGGTTTAAAGAATTTAACTAGAAAATTTCCAAGTTTTAGTTGGAAATATTTTTTACATTTGACCTGATTTAAAGGGAGAGAGATTGTTTCTTACCAAACGGTGCTAAAATGGTAGAACTCAGTTAATTTCCTTTTAAAATTTCTAGTGAATATCTTCAGGGTTTAATATTAAGAAGCTAGTTTTGGGACTTCCCTGGTGGCACAGTGGTTAAGAATCTGCCTGCCAATGCAGGGGACACGGGTTTGAGCCCTGGTTCGGGAATATTCCACATGCCGCGGAGCAGCTAAGCCCGTGCACCACAACTGCTGAGCCTGTGCTTTAGAGCCTGTGAGCCACAACTACTGAGGCTGCATGTCACACCTACCGAGGCCGCATGCCACAACTACGGAAGCCCTCACACCTAGAGCCCTTGTTCTGCAACAAGAGAAGCCACGGCAATGAGAAGCCCGCGCACTGCAACGAAGAGTAGTCCCCACTCGCCACAACTAGAGAAAGCCTGTGCACAGCAACGAAAACCCAACACAGCCAAAAATAAATAAACAAATAAATAAAAAGCTGTTCTTTTTTTTTTTAATGGGGACAGGAATTCAAATATGACAAAAAAATTTTTAGCTTACTTGTATGGACCCTAAAATATTAATTGAAAATGAGGAAAAGCGTATAAGCAGAAAGCTTATAGGTATGGATGTGATAGAACATTTGCATTCATAATACCTTGTTCTATCTACTCTTTTCAAAAATTTCTTAAATTTCCTGAACAGATGTTCATTTTTCTCATATTTATGCTTCCAAAGATTTGTTAGGTACCTAACATATTAGAAATTTAGTGAATGTTGTTATGATATATATAATTAAAACAATATTATCTTCTAGGAATATAATTCAAAATATGTTGACTTGATTGAAGAACAACTTAATGAAGCACTTACTACTTACCGAAAGCCAATTGATGGTGACAACTATGTTCGTCGGAGTAACCAAAGGTATATAGTCCAGTTAATGGAATAATTTATTGCTAGTCCTCAAACATAAAATTTAAAACCAAATTATTGTAAATCATTACTTTTTAAAGTTTTCTGAGTTGTTATTTTGTTTCTTACACTGACATAGGAAAAGTCTTTTTAAAGCACAGCATTGAATGTTCAAAAATTCAGTGGCATTCATAACTTGAATACCCTGACTAATATAGCATAGTGTTCAGATCCCTCCATGTCCTTACCCTAGTGTGTATTTCTTGTCTTAGTTCTCTTAGCATTACTCAGAGACCAGCTAAACTATTATTTTTCTAGAGGAATTCTCATGCCTTTCCACCTCCGTATTTTTATTTATGCTGAGTGATTATGTCTAATTCTGTTTATCTAGTACTTTATTATAAGTCATTTTTTAAAATTAGCTTATTTAAAATGAACCAATAGGTATATCAATCATTTTTATTATACCAGATTACAGCGTCCTCATGTCTACCTACCTGTACACCTTTATGGACAACTGGTACACCACAAAACAGGCTGTCATTTGTTGGAAGTACAGGTAAAAACATAATTTGCTTATTTTAAATAGCTACAGTAGTAGAAAAAACTTAGTATTGCTAAAGTATTATCTTTTCAAAAACTTCTCAAAAGCCTTCAGAAAGTCAGTGGCATAGTTGCTTTTAAAGCCATCCATCTTGTAATTGACTTAGCATTCTTTGTTTGCAGTGCTTAGAGATATTACTGGCTTGCATGCATTTCCCTGACTTGCATATGACTATTTGCATAGCTAATTTGTTATGTAGAGTAAGTAATCCAGTGAAGGTCTGAGTTCTTTCCTTTCTAGTTCATTGGGGAAGTTCATCTCCTTAATAAAAACATACTGAAAAACTGAGTTTCTTCATTCCTCTTGTTGGGAAGTTAAACTGAACCTGAAACATATTCAGTTGCCTTTGGTGAGCAAAAACTGAAAGTATCAGTTGCTGTTTGTTAGTGCCTCACTGTTTTCATATATTTCACGTAATGTAAGGCTTAGACAAGCAGTTGTTCTTTGAGTATAGTATGCACGCCAGATTTTGGCTGGGAATATGTCTTGCTACTAGATGTTTTCAATAAATGTAACCCTTATTTTAAGAATGGTTATAGAAGTATTTGTGTGTGTTTCTGAACAATAGTAACCTAGCAGTTTAGTTCCTTTTCATATCAGTGTTCATTTCAGGAGCAAAAGTTTTGCATAAATATACTCCACAGTTTCATGTATTTTTATATTGTCTGTGAAGACTATTGAGACTATTTTTTTAATTCACTGAAAATTTAAATGATTTTCTCAATATCATTACCTACATAGTATGATAAAGTCTAGGTGTTAATTTGTTATTTTCTATCTAAAAGAAATAATGATCGTTAATGGCTAACATTTTTCTAATACTAAGTCCCAAGTACTTTGTTACAGTTATGTAATAATTCATTAAATCATTAAACTTTATGAAACAGAGTTTAGGAAATCAAGACATGGGGAGATTAAGTAACTTGCTCAAGGCCACTTAGCTAATAAGTTCTAACTCTAGTATATGAATTCAGAGCCCATGTCCTAATGCTGCTTCTTAAGAAATTCGACATAAAATTATTTTAGGATTTTAAATATGCAGAAATTACTAAATACAAACCTTAAATTGGTTTTAAGATACAATAAGAAAATATGTTAAAGACATACTGTTAATCATATGGTATTTTTTTCCTCTCTCCAGAATATTATTACAGAACTCTGTCACAGTGTCCGCACACCAGATTTGGATAAATGGGAAGAAATTAAAAAACTGAAAGCATCTCTATGGGCCTTGGTTTGTAATAAACACTTCTGTAAGATCTTCTTAATTTTTAGATTTTACTCATTTTCCTGTTAATATTAAATAAATAAAAATAATTTTATTTGGAACGTGTTCTTAGATTAGTATTCTAAAGCAAAGATTGTTCCTGCCCATTTAAATATTATTTTATGTTGGAAAATAAATGATTAAACTGTTAGTTTTCTTGCTGAGACAGATGGAACTTTAATTCCTAAAGTTCCTTATGTGAGGTTTTTTTCACAGTTCTTTCTCTCTTACAGACGTGGTTAAATTTTTTGGTTTTTTGGGTAGCCTTCCAAATCTCTTGAAGGAGTTAGTCTTGTAAATATATTTGATATGTGATTTCTTTTCTTTTAGGGAAATATTGGCTCATCAAATTGGGGTCTCAATTTGCTACAGGAAGAAAATGTGATTCCAGATATACTAAAACTTGCAAAACAGTGTGAAGTTCTTTCCATCAGAGGGTGTGTCATTTAACTCAAATCTTTCTGAAGTATATATTTTTGTTCACAGATGAGTGTGAGGGAAGAGTATTTTATGATTGCAGTTTTTCAGTGCATCAGATTAAACATCTTAAGGAACTCCTTGTTTATTAATATTATTGATATTTTATTCTTATCATTGTAATATTGACATTTACCTTGCAGATAAACAGAGTATAGTGTGTCCAAATAATCTAGTAGTGCAAATATTCCAAATTTATTTCAGAAAAGCTAATGTATATATATTTTTTCCCTGATCACAATATGTTCTTTTAGATTTTTTCCTTGTAATTAATATTTTTATTATGAAGGTTTTCATGTTATTTTTAATGGCTATTAAAGAAAGCACAAATGTACATATAGCAAACTAATATTTTATGGTTGCTTTAAGAAATCTCAGTTTGGAATTATAAACTGTCATTACTGTATCTTTTACTTACAGGACCTGTGTATATGTGCTTGGGCTCATAGCCAAAACCAAACAAGGCTGTGATATTCTAAAATGTCACAACTGGGATGCTGTAAGGCACAGTCGCAAACATCTGTGGCCAGTGGTTCCAGATGATGTAGAACAACTCTGTAATGAACTCTCATCTGTTCCAAGCACTCTGAGTTTGAACTCAGAGTCAACCAGCTCTAGACATAATAGTGAAAGTGAATCTGCGCCATCAAGTGAGTATTGTGACAGGGTCATAATAAAGTTAGCCGAAACTAACACTTGTGATATCGAAATTTAAATGAATTTTACATTCTTAATTTACTTTTCTCTGAGATAATTTGGCAGTAATAGTGTCTTGGAGAATGCATATCTTTTCACAACAGGGAGTATAGCTACCAGCCTACATTGTTCTCTCCCTTTGCTTTCTAAATAGGCCTTGGAAAAGGCTTACAGAGTTTACTTACAGAGTTAAATAATAAGCCATGTCCCAGAAGACCCATTCCCCTTTTTTGCAATTTCTAATAAGTAAATGTTTATTCATCTACTTTCTTCATTTACCTAATTCTTTTGTTCATTTTTCAGATATAGGGTTGTTGAACTAGAATATATTTAAGAGATATTATATTCATATACTCATCTTTGAAAGAAGAGCTAAATTTTAAAATTAGCGAAACTGTTAAAAGATGGAGTATCAAAAATCAATTAAATGAAAAATGGTTTGCGGTTTTAAGCCCTGTGCTAAATGCTACTAGGTGCAGAAAATTTTAGACACTTTTTTTTTTAAAGAAGATAGTGCAATATTTATCAAACCATATTTCACCAGATCTAAGATACCATAAATTATAATATGCACCACTGTTTAAGAAAAAAAAAATGCTGCCTATTGCAAGATGCATGCTGATTTTAGAGATTTTAAGTGTGAAAAATGTGCATCTTAGAATTGGCAAAATATGGAAATACAGTGCAGTGTGCAAGTTTAAGATTTTATTTTGCCTTCTTTCAGAATATATTTGAAGTAATTTATAACTATTCAACAGAAAATTAAAAATAAAAATAGAATAAAATCCCATAGATGTCATTAGGCACCTGGATTGAGTCTTTTATTAGAGGCCCTGAATTTAGATGAGTTTCTTAGTTCCTAAGGCAAAGTGAGAAATAAATATAATTGGTTTAAACATGAATTTAAAATGTTGTGACTCTGTTCTTTGTAAGTGTAGTTTGCTTAAGATTGGACATTCATTTCTTATAAGATTGATTTTTCTTGCCTCTTGTGATTTGAGGAATAAACCACCAGGAATCTGTACCAACTGAGTAAATATCCAGGGTCAAGTCTCCTTTTTGCCTTTAATTTTATCTTGAATATTTGGAGGGTTTGGAAACTCACTGAGATAAAAGAAACTTTATGCAAGCTGTGACATAATGAGTTCTGTAGTTTTTCTTTGGAAATAACAGAAGATCATCATAATGACAAATTTTATATTTTATTCAAGGACAAATTCTGAGTCTCAAGGAAGCTCTTTTTATGTGGCTCAGCAGTCTAACTCTTTATTTTTGAAAAATTTTTCCCCAGGTGACTATTAAACAAAAATTTCCTGAATTATGTCACTAATAGTTACTATGATTATTTGTCCTTTTTTATCTGCTTTTATTAATCCTTTGATCATAGGTATGTTCATAATGGAGGACGACCGGTTTGGCAGCAGCTCTACTAGTACATTTTTCCTTGATATCAATGAAGATGCAGAGCCAGCATTTTATGATCGATCTGGACCTATGAAGGATAAAAATTCATTCCCTTTCTTTGCTTCTAGTAAACTTGTGAAGAATCGTATCTTAAATTCGCTTACTTTGCCTAATAAAAAACATCGTAGTAGCAGTGATCCAAAAGGAGGGAAACTGTCATCTGAAAATAAGACAAGCAACAGGCGGATCAGAACGCTTACAGAGCCCAGTGTTGACTTTAATCATAGTGATGATTTCACACCCATGTCCACAGTACAGAAAACATTACAATTAGAAACTTCATTTGTTGGGAATAAGCACATTGAAGACACTGGTAGTACTCCAAGTATTGGAGAGAATGACTTAAAATTCACCAAGAGTCTTGGTACAGAGAATCACAGAGAAAACACAAGCCGAGAGAGATTAGTTGTAGAAAGTTCAGCGAGCTCACATATGAAGATACGTAGCCAAAGTTTTAATACAGACACTACAACAAGTGGCATAAGTTCGATGAGCTCAAGTCCTTCACGAGAGACAGTAGGTGTAGATGCTACGACTGTGGACACTGACTGTGGAAGTATGAGTACTGTGGTAAGTACTAAAACTGTTAAGACAAGCCACTATTTGACGCCACAGTCTAACCATCTCTCTCTCTCTAAATCAAACTCAGTGTCCCTGGTGCCTCCAGGTTCTTCTCATACACTTCCTAGAAGAGCACAGTCCCTTAAAGCACCCTCTATTGCTACAATTAAAAGTCTAGCAGACTGTAACTTTAGTTACACAAGTTCTAGAGATGCCTTTGGCTACGCTACACTGAAAAGATTACAGCAGCAAAGAATGCATCCATCCTTATCTCATTCTGAAGCTTTGGCGTCTCCAGCAAAAGATGTGCTGTTTACTGATACCATCACCATGAAAGCCAACAGCTTTGAGTCCAGGTTAACACCAAGCAGGTGAGCAAATATACATTTTAAAATGAACAATAATGTTTGCATTTTAACAGACTTAAATGTAAAGCATTAGCCAGGTTTTACATCTACGTAAACCTCAGAACTGACCTATTATAATTGTTTACTATAGTAGGCTATAAGCTCCTAGTTACCCGATATGATTTGAAATGGATTCTTGCAGCTGCGAGGGGGGAAAAGAAACTCCTTTAGGTCCTGAAAATAAACATATATGCTTTACAATGACACATAAGTCACAAGCTTTTTTTTATTTATTTCTCGCTTCTGCAAGGATCGATTTTAAAAAGAAGCATGTCGGGGGAATCAGGAGCTTAAGACCTACAATAACAAACAACCTTTTCAGGTAGGTCAATTTAAGGCTCCAAAAGTTGACTTTTTTTTTTTTTTTTAAGATAACTGAAAATTTCAGTATAATTCTTTTCAGTTTAAGTAGCTGTGATTATTAAGTAGGAACCAAGTGAACATTAAATGAATTACTTGGCCCTCAGAATTCAGCAATAGCAGTTTGCCTGTGCTCAGGAGCATTTGGGAGATTTCTATGCCATATCTAAAGATTATATCAAGCTGGTCAAAGTAGTAGATTTTACCTATAAAAGATATGCAGTGTTAAATTTTATTGTTGCAAAAATTTCTATACCTTCCTTTTTTGTTGGACCAAATACCTCTAAAAACTTTCTTTAGTTTTAGATTGTTCATTTTCATTTATTAAATGGATTAGTATTTGTCAAGTACTGAGACTAGTGCCTAGCACATACTAAGCACTCAATAAAAGTTAGCTGTTATCATCATCATCATCATCACTATTATTATTGATAGTTATTTCTTTCATGTAATCCATTTGGCTCTTATATAACCAAATTCTTAAGTTTTTAAGCAATTTTGTTTCAGGAATGTTAACACATTTAGTAGAAGAGATCCCTTGTAGCAAATAATAAATTATATTCCCTTTGGTAGAATTTCATAAATTATGCAGTAATGTCTTATCTACCTGACAGCCTCGTCCCTCCCAACAGCTCACTAGTATAAACCTATGCAGTGAACTTCACAGATTTTATTCAAAGGAAGTACCTCTGACCCACATTCATAGTTTGTTGATGTTTATTCTAACAAGTTTGTATATCAGATTTTCAGGCCTATGGAAGCAACAGTTATAAGCTTCTACTGGTAGGAACACTGTGACAGGAAAGGAGAGCTGATAAAATTGGTGGCAAAGGAGGAAACTTTTATACTACAACGAAGTATTTGGAAACTCAGAGACTACAGCAGCTAGTAGCATTCAGCCAGGGGCAGTAATGTAGCACACCAAAATAAGCAGTAAGGGTACCACCACCTTAGAGCTCAGTACAATAACCAAAGTGCTGTTAACTCTGAAGCACCCAGTTAGGGTTATTCTTTCTCACTGAAGCAGGCATTTCTATCTAAACTGATTAAAGCACAGATAAAAAGTTTCATTGCTTAAATATTCATTAGAATAAACCAGAAACAACTATTCCAAATCACTATTTCCTAATCATTCTGGGTTCTTAGGATCTTATTTCCTGTATTCTCTGTTAGATCAAGAGAAGGATATTTGGAAATCTTACTCCTGGAATAAAATGCCGAGTTATCAGCACTATAAAGGATTAATAGATGTTTTTAATTTCTTGGGAGGGGAAAAAAAAAGAAAAAGCAGTCAAGAGAAACAGAAACAGCTGTACAGAGGCATGAGGCTTAACAAAAGTCTCATGTTGGTCAAATCTGTCACTTATTCTTCAAACTGTGTTTAGTACTTAACTGTGTACTGGGTTCCATGGAGGAAAAAATTGTGTAGACATTAGTCTTCCTATTCCCACTTGTTTCCTTTGGTTAGTTCAGAGAAAATGAAAATGATGGACGATAACTACACATTTACTGTAAAATAATAGTTTGGAATCTAGGCTGAGAAGATTTTTTTTTTTCTTATAAAATTAGAAGAGTAGTCATACTGATACCTATGGTATAATGGTTAGCATGAATCCAGCATTCTTAAAAACCATATCTTACTGAGTATTTCCTTGGGGCATAGCAGAAAAAACACTGAAGTAGGAATCCTTAATCTTGAGTTATAATCCTGGCACTGAATGAATGAACTTGGAAAAAGTTCCATAAATTATGCTATAATGTCTCATCTGCTTGGAATTCAAAAGTTTTGCAAGCCTCATCAATGCAGAACAAACCCAGGCAAACCTCTCAATTGTTTACCGTGGTAAATCTGTATGGTAAAGTTCATGAATTTTGCAGTATGTAGGCCTCAATTGCCTAATCTAGTGGAGATTGGACTAGATCAAGTGGTTTTAAGCTTTTTTTAAATGTCGCTTTTTAAGTAGAGAAACCTTTCTTCACAAAAACATTGCTATGGAAACCCAAAACGTAGAATATGTAAAAACAGAGCTATTCTGGTTGAAATAGGTATTGTGGAGGTGAGTATTCCAGTAATTTCTTCCCCTTCACTCCAGTAGTCTTTGAAGAGTTCTGTGGAATCACAGAGGTATAACAGAGTACAATTTAAAAACTACTGACCTATTTTATAAAATTTGTAAATTTCAATTATGAGTGGTTTTTAGGTGGAAATTCGTAGAAATCAGTGGGTTTTGCTATGATAATTTTAATAGCTACTATTTATAAAACATTATTTTGTGTTCTTTTCAAAATAATTCTTCATTTTAATATCAGGGTATGTTATTACATTTTAAATGACTTGAGTTTTCAAATAGCAGTATACATATAGTGTGGAACCTTGTGTACTGCCTTGTATATACAAAGCAGGCGTATGATAAATATCTTAGCATGTCTGTTGCATGAATAAAAATCTGTATAAGAAAGGTGTATCTTATGGAAATGTCATTATTCCATGTTATGGAATCACTGGTAAGGAATGCATTGAGGAAATATCAGTGCTTCATATAAAACTGTCTCTTGTAATATTTATATATGATACCATTTTTACTGTTTTTTTTTAGATGTGTACTTTATTTTAATTCTTGGCTGTGTTGGGTCTTCGTTGCTGCGCACGGGCTTTTCTCTAGTTGTGGCGAGCGAGGGCTACCCTTTGTTGCAGTGCACAGGCTTCTCATTGTGGTGGCTTCTTTTGTTGCGGAGCACGGGCTCTAGGGTGCACGGGCTTCAGTCGTTGTGGCATGCAGGCTCTAGAGCTCAGGCTCAGTAGTTGTGGCGCACGGGCTTAGTTGCTTTGTGGCATTCCCCGACCAGGGGTCAAACCCGTGTCCACTGCATTGGCAGGTGGATGCTTAACCACTGCATCACCAGGGGAGTCCCATTTTTACTGTTTTGTGTCTGTCTTCTGTGTTACAAAATCTTATGTTGATAAAGTAATTACCACACAAAGAATAAGTGATTATCCTTATTTTAATAAAAATAATCTTAAATAGAATTAGTAGACGTGCCCTTACTTGTATGATAGCAAATCTAGCAGTCTCAAATGGTTGTGAAGTTAGTTCTTGGATAATACCTCTGTTTTCTGAGGTCAGTTTTTTATTTATTTTTTACTGCTAGATGTTGAAAGTTATCTTAATTCCTCACCTTTTCACTTTTACCTGGGAGACCATAACAGTTGTTTTTGGTCAACAGTCAACATTACTGACGACCCTTTATATATCAATTTATAAGAGAGAAATACTTTCAAGTATTCATATGTTCTCAGTAAATAAGATGGCACTCTTTAGTACTTGACTAGCTTCCTTTCTTTTATGAAGGTATGAAAATAAACTATAATTCTTTATGTGATTGCTGTAACAAATCAAGAAACTAATATAGTTTTTTTAATGGTATTATAGGTTCATGAAAGCTTTAAGTTATGCTTCGCTAGATAAAGAAGATTTATTAAGTCCTATTAACCAAAATACCCTGCAGCGATCCTCCTCAGTGAGGTCCATGGTGTCCAGTGCAACATATGGTAGCTCAGATGACTATATTGGTCTTGCTCTTCCAGTAGACATCAATGATATATTCCAGGTATCATAAATTCTATTGTTTTCTTATGAGTTGGTTTACGGTTTTTTTCATATTCTATAACTGCTTATTAGAAATTATAATTTAGAGCAAATACTAATTTGGGGGAAGGTGGTATTTTTAGGCAGTGTTATTTAAAGAAATTTTACCATGAGAATTATTTCACTTTTCTCAACTATTTTATACTCTTTTATTTAGCATCTCTGAGTCCCCAGCACATTATCCTTCTCCTCACACTAAATCAGCATCTGGTTTGATTTCTTTATCAGTATATTCTCTATAGAAATTTTAATGCCTAATCTTGCTTTTTAGTCACACTTGACTTATTCCTTATTGTTTTTTTAAATGAGATATAACTGACATATAACATTGTGTAAGTTTGAAATGTACAATGTATTCCTTGTTTTATTTAATCCTTGATCCTATTTATCCCAAACATGGCAGCCACATGTTGTGCTAATCCCATGAAATACTCACAAATCTCTAGAAGGTAGATAGTACTAAAGAATACACATTTGTTTAGAAGTGTAAAAACATTTTAGATAAATTCTAAAATAATTATTTTAATATCCATTTAAGTCACCAAGAATAGATAAGGACCTTAAGGGTTTTATGCTATTTTGTCAAGTTTTGGTGATTTAACCTTCTTCAGTATCTTTTCATTATAGGTTCATGTGCTATAGTAATTCTGTTTAAATTACATTTCATTTAATTATGCTAATATACATAAAGTGAATTTTTATAACAGGACTTAACCATGACATATCTATTTTAGGTAAAGGATATTCCCTATTTTCAGGCAAAAAACATACCTCCACATGATGATCGAGGTGCAAGAGTGTTTGCCCATGATGCAGGAGGTAATGCATGGTTTTTGTTCTCTTTATATTAAAAAGAAAATTCTTTTCAGTAGGATGACACTGAAAATTCAGGTATACTTACTTTTGGGTCAACTTAAAAAATTATAGCAAAATAATTGTTTGAGTCAATTTAAAATTAAACCACAGTATTTTTTTGCGAGAGACTTAAAGTGTTTTTCCAACTAACAAGCCTCTCAAGAAGACAAAGACCAGATCAGTTGCTTCTGTTTTAAACAAACAATACATGAAAAAATTTTAACACTTACGCTCATAGGTCTAAGCAACAGCTGTTTGGGGAAAGGAGAGAAAAATGTACTTATACATTACATGATCTCTCTTTGCTATGAGCTGTGGTATTTTAATTAATATATGCGTATCAGCCACAAATTTAAAGCTTTAAAATCTTGATGATTTTTTCTTAACAAGGATCTCTTTAGACTCAGAATTATTACTTTTCTTTACGCAAATATTAAGAATTGATTACACAAATATTAAGAATTGAAATGATACCTAACTGTATAATCTTAATTTTTTATTTTGTATTTAGAACCCCATATTAAAGTAATATAAGTATATCTGCTGATGTTAATTATTTTCATAATTTAAAGCAAATTATCCTGTTTTTCTCCCCAGTTAAGGTTAGATTTTGAATCATAAAAGGAGTTCTGGTTTTCTTCCCTAATTTCCCTTCTTTAAAATTTCACATAGTTTAAGGCACCTTGAAAGAGGTGTCATTGATACCATCTTCATCAGATTATGTTTTATATTTACTTATGCACAGGTCTTCCATCTGGAACTGGAGGTCTTGTAAAAAACTCTTTTCACTTGCTACGACAGCAGATGAGTCTTACAGAAATAATGAATTCAATCCATTCAGATGCTTCTCTGTTTTTAGAAAGCACAGAAGACACTGGACTACAGGAACATACAGATGATAACTGCCTTTATTGTGTCTGTATTGAAATTCTGGGTTTCCAGCCCAGTAACCAACTGAGTGCAATATGTAGTCATTCAGGTGAGTGATTATGTCCTTCAAGATGAACCCACCTGCCTTTGAATCTGCTCCAGTCACAAGTCATCTCCCAGCCCGATTGATCATCCCTCTTACTCCATTCGCATTACCTCAGCCTTAGTACGGTCACGCAGCATCTCCCTGTGGGAATGTTAGTAAGTTGGTCTCCAGTTTTTTCCCCTTCCAATTCATCTTTCTTACTACTGCCTTGGATTAGGCTGTTGACAGGTTTTTTTACTGCCTATTCAAGTCCAGCACACAAGACTCTTTGTGTGATCTGTCTACTGTTTTTTTTACCATTCTCCTATCTTATAATTGATACACTGCTACTGACTAGATGTTTTTTGAACAGACTGTGCTCTTTTTCATGGTTCTAGGCATGAAGAGTGTGTGTTCCCTACTGTTCCCTCTTGCGCCTTCTCCTCCTCACACACATGCGAGCTCACACACAGTCCATTTGGCAAGCCCACCTCATCCTCAGAGTTGGGGCTGTTTTATCTTCAAAGCTTTCTGTGACCCTCTTAGTCGTATGTTGACACTTCTTCCTCTTTACTTTCATTGCTCTTTGTACATAGATCTCTTATGATAATTATTGCTTGGTTATTTTTTTCCCTTCTACTCAATAAGTTCCTTCAAGGTATGGTCTGTCATGCCTTTTCATTTTTATTTTCTAATACTCAGCTGCGTACTGCTTTATATACTAGGCACTCAATATTTTTTTGGTGAGGGAGTAAATGAATCAGATCCAGATTCAGCTTTTTTATAAATATGTGTAGATAGCTTTTCTTGGTGAATATCACTTAGACACCCTCAAAAAAATCTAGTGATAACTAAAGTTCTCTGGGTCATTCATCCACGTTTCTCCATGGCATCCTGATTCAGAACTTCCCAACTGATGGGTTGCAGCACACTGTTGTACCACATCCACAAATAGGATATGGATGTGCTGAGAGATTAATCCCCTCCGTGGCTCCATGCCCCAGTTGGGCCTGGGTTTGACAAACCCTTGGACTAGGCACTTACCACTGTGAACAGTCCTGTCCAGGGACCCAGAGTGCTATAATTATTTTCATTTTCTGTGAGCGAAAGGTTTGGGCATTATTGTTCTGATGTACACAGTAAAGAAGATGCTATTTAAAATCATTTGTCTATACATTGTTTATGATATTTTAGTTCTTCTAAGTTCTGTTTCTTCATTTACTCATTCAACAAATACTTATGAAGCACTTACTGTGGAGTTTTGCTATGTAAGTGTTTTCTCTTTATTTATCAAACGAGATAGGGAAGCCAGCTTCCTAATTACCCAGTCACAAGACAGTCCCAGCTAGTTCTAATCCATTTGTGATTACTGAGCTAGTAATCAAGTGGCGTCACATCAAGTGTGGGACTTGTGGAAGACTTGCTGCAGTCAGCAAGGCTCTCACCTTGGCACAGGATCAGAACCCCTCCACCTGTTGTTCTAGTGATACAAAGTGGGGAGGAGAATAACTCTTAATTGGGAAGTGATTACAGTTTACTATTGATACCCCTCTTGGAGGTATGAAGGGAGGCAGTCTAATTGTTAAAAAGTCACTGAACCTCTATGGATTTATGCGTTCAACTTAATATTTATTACATCACTACTGTGGATCAGGCATTAAACTAGATGCTAGGAAAACAATTGAGAGAGAGAAAAATAGATATTATTCTTACACTCTTTGAGCTTTAATCCAATGGAGAAGGAAATGGATTGACTGACCACTCGATCAATCAGTACACAAATATTAATATAAATACTGCGTTTGTAACAAACACCATCAAGGATAGGTACATGGTATTAACAAAGGAATATAACCAAGTAGGCAGATCAAAGAAGAGACTTCCAAAGAATTGCTGTTGAGCTGTGGTTGAAAGAATGAATAGAACCTAAGTGAAGACTGGAGTATAGAGAATTTTGAGAGAGAGGAAGCAGCATGAGCAAAGGTCTTCTCTGATGGGAGCAAGTATGGGAAGTAGGAAGGACTAAAAAGACACCTGTGGGAATGGAGCTCAGAAAGCAAAGGGAGAGGAAATACAGAATCAGCCTAGAAAAACGGGTAGGGACGAAGTCCTGCAGAGCCCTTCCTACCCAAAGTGTGGTCAGCAGACCAGCAGCATCAGTATCACCTGAGCACTTATTAGAAATGCAGACTCTGCGCGACACGCAGAATCAGAATCAGCATTTTAACAAGATGCCCAGGTTATTCATGTACACGTGAATGTTTGAGAAGCACTGGTATCAGCCATATTAAGTATTTTGTGTATCAGAAAGGAGACATCTTTATTTTCCATGGCAGATAATTAAAAAATAGTTCCTATACTATTTTTTAAAATTGAAGTATAGATAAGTTACAATATTTGTGTTACTTTCAAGTGTACGGCAAAGTGATTCAGTTGTGTGTGTGTATGTATATTCTCTTCTAGATTCTTTTCCATCATAGGTTATTACAAGATATTGAATATAGTTCCCTATGCTATACAGTAGGCCCTTGTTGTTTACCTATTTTATATATAATAGTGTGTATATATTAATCCCAAACTCCTAATTTATCCCCCCCATCCCCTTTGGTAACCATTTTTTGTTTTCTATGTCTGTGAGTCTATTTCTGTTTTGTAAATAAGTTCATTTGTATCATTTTTAGATTCCACATGTAAGTGATACCATATATTTGTCTTTCTCTTTCTGACTTAATATGATAATCTCTAGGTCCATCCATGTTGCTGCAAATGGCATTATTTCATTCTTTTTCATGGCTGAGTAATATTCCATCTTCTTTATCCATTCATCTGTTGATGGACATTTAGGTTGCTTCCATGTCTTGGCTATTGTAAATAGTGCTGCTATGAACATTGGGGTGCATGTATCTTTTCCAATTAGAGTTTTCTCTGGATATATGCCCAGGAGTGGGATTGCAGGATCACATGGTGACTCTGTTTTTAGTTTTTTAAGGAACCTCCATACCGTTCTCCATAGTGGCTGCACCAATTTACATTCTCACCAACAATGTAGGAGCATTCCTGTTTCTTCACAGTCTCCAGCATTTACTGTTTGTAGACTTTTTAATGATGGCCATTCTGACTGGTGTGAGGTGATACCTTGTAGTTTTGATTTGCATTTCTCTAATAATTAGTGATATTGAGCATCTTTTCATGTGCCTGTTGGCCTTTTCATTGCCATCTATATGTCTTCTTTGGAGAAATGTTTATTTAGGTCTTCTGCCCATTTTTTGATTGGGTTGTTTGGGTTTTTTTTTTTTTTGATACTGAGCTGTATGAGCTGTTTGTATATTTTGGAAATTAATCCCCTGTCAGTAGCATTGTTTGCAAATATTTTCTCACAGTCCATAAGTTGTCATTTTGTTTATGGGGTGTTTTTTTTGTTTTGTTTGTTTTGTTTTTTGCTGTGCAGAAGCTTTTAAGTTTAATTAGGTTTATTTTTGTTCTTATTTCAGTTACTCTAGGAGACAGATCCAAAATATACTACTGCAATTTATGTCAAAGAGTGTTCTGCCTCTGTTTTCTTCTAGGAGTTTAGGTCTTTAATCCATTTTGTGTTTATTTTTGTATATGGTGCCAGGGAATGTTCTAGTTTCATTCCTTTACATGTAGCTGTCCAGTTTTTCCAGCACCACTTATTGAAGAGACTTTCTTTTCCCCATTGTATATTCTTGCCTCCTTTCTCGTAGATGAATTGACCATAAGTGCATGGGTTTATTTCTGGGCTCTCTATTCTGTTCCCTTTGTCTATATGTTATATTTCTGTTTTTGTGCCAGTACCATATTGTTTTGATTACTGTAGCTTTGTAGTTACAGTCTGAAGTTGTCCCCCCTCTACTATGTAATGATCATTTTAAAGGGATGTCAGGACTTGAACACAAGACTTTTCATTCTTTGAAACTTTCAGTCTGGTGGTAGTGTTGGTAGTGTTGGTAGTGGTAGTTGTTCAAAAAATGTTAAAGCTCAGTGGGAAGGCTATTAGGATATTTCCTAACATTTTATTCTGTGTCTACCACCTTTACAGATATTTGTGCATTGTATTGTTTAGTGTGCAAGGCAACATGTTGGCCTTTCAACATTTAGTATTATATGTTTCTTTTGGGTCCACTTTTATGTATACCACCACATTTGCCCTAGTGTAGCTAACCAACTGAATGGGAAACCTTCTAAGTGTTGTAGACCAGTCCATCTGTGAAAGAGAGAGCACTGGAAAAAAAAATCAGCTAACTATAAAAGATAATGGCAAGAGATCAGTTTGAATGTCTAGGTTATTAAACTGACAAATTTGTGAGGAGTGGGTAGAAACTACATGGGGTAGGGGAGGGCCCTAAAGAGACAGTGGTGGTTTTCAAAATTATTTTAGCTGTAAAACCCATGTTTCAATCAAAATGTATACAAAAGCTCAGTGGTATGCAGATGAGGATGTAAGGGGAACAGTGGGGTGGCACTCCATCTACTAGCCTTGCCCAAGTATAAAATTGGGGGTAGAGGAGGCTAGGAAATGCCAGGGCTTCAAGAAACACTGAAGACCCCTGGTGTAAACATAGCAGAGTGTGAGTTTTGGTATCAAGGAGACTTAGGCTCAAAGCCAAACTTTTCCATCTTATTAGTTATCTGATCTTGGGCAATCTACTTAGTTTCACTGAGCTTTACTTTTAATTTTTTCTTAAATCTCTAAATAGGAATAACGATACCTGCCTTATGGTGTGGTTTTGGTACTTACTAACACGTAAGATTAACATTCAGTAGGCTCTCCGTTAATGGTAACTCACACTAAGTTGTAACTCACACTAAGAAATAATATTCTTTCATAAATTCTGATAGGTCAGTTAGAATGATCTTACTGTGCTCCTAAGGAAAATCTCCTTGTTCATTTCATTTTACATCCCTGCTGCCAAGGGGAACTGGTGATCAGGTGGGTATATCTACCAGAGACAGAGCTCCTCACAGAAATTCTTAATGTTTTTCATAAAGAATTGTTTCAGCATTTCAGATAAGCTATTTGGTGACTTGACTACTTTCTGTTAGGAAAAATTGAGCTTATGATTTTTCTTAATTAACCCATATGGACTTATGTAATTTTTTGCTTAGAGCTTTTTGTTCTTTCCCACATATAGTGGCTGGAGTCAGCCTTATGCCCAGATACAGGGAATAAAGAAGGTATCCAGTTTCTTAGAGTCTGGTCTGTCCTGTGCTTCATGTCTCCATTTTTAATTAAAAGATAAAGCTGAGCTAGAATATTGTTAATTAAAAAGAGAGGAAGCAGTAAAAGCAAACAACTACAGTGAAGAAACTAAACATCAATCACATAGATAAAATGGTTCAGTTTATGGACATAATGCTTCATCCAAATTAAAAATAATCTTGAAATAAAATGTGTTGAGTAAAAGTATAAGTATCATTGCATTGAATACTTTTTAAGAGAAGATAGAAAATAAAGGTCCCTAAAAGTCAGTATCATCAATATAGTATGCACAGTTTTGCCTTCAGCAGAGTCCTAGACATTACCTTCCATGCATAAGAAGAAGGAGGCCAACTAGCTGGTCCTTTCCCAGTTTCAAGAAGTTTTGGTTCTCCTTATTGTGCCAATTTATAAATAGTGCCTATATTCTACCCACTTGTTCTCTGAAGTTTCCATTTAGCACATGTAATTATTTCATTAAAAAATTTACTCATATGGTTTATAGCAGGTTTCACACAAAAAAATACCCCATGTAGTAAAAGCCTTCTGTTATTACTATACTTAGGATGCTTTTTCACGTCTTCCAATGGGAGAAACTAATTCTTTTGGCCTGGCTTAGTTAGACTCATGATTTTTTTTTTTTTTAATGAGAATGAATGATATCTTTAGAAATAAGATGTGGTTGTAACAGGTTAGAAATGTTAGGAGTCATCACTGGTTGAAGGTGAGGCTGAAATGAATTAGTTTATAACTTTTCAGAAACATGTTGATTGAAAGAAGTATAATTTTCTTATTGTTCCTTGCACTGGAATATTTTGTCATTTTACTCCCTGGGAAGCTCATCAACTGAGTCTAAAATAACATAGTCATCTCTTACCTGGTTATTCAGCATTGCTGGTTTTTAAGTACATCTTTAGTTCTCAGATCTTTTGGCAGTAGTTTTATATTTTAAATCAATGTATAATTTAAGTACCATACATTACTTTTAAGTGCCTGACAGATGCATGATTTCCTTAATATTAAAGCTATGCTAAATTGATTTTCTGAGGAACCAAAGCATATTCCGCTTAGTACTATGTAAATATTAATCTTAGGAAGTGCTTAAAGATGAGATGAGGTGGTGATATCTATTCTGTTGAAAACAGCATAGGGAGAGGTAGTGTGTGTTTACATTGGTCTAGTTTCCTGGACTTTTTAAAAAGCTTTTTTAAAAGCTCTTTTTAATACTCTCACAATGTGTTGTAGTGGAAAGAGGACTGAACTAGCTATCAAGAGGTCTCACCTTCTGGCTGAGTGTGTCTCTTCTCTCTCAATCTCTTGTAGCTACTGAGGTTGCATGATTTTCTGGGTTGCCCAATGTTACTTCCTAAAAGGATCACCAAAGACTTTCTGATTTCCATTTGCTCTAATCACTTCAAGTGCTCAGGAAATTTTTAAATAAAAAACATTGATGTCATTTTAACAGCACTAAGATGTTTGGTTGACCTTAAAATCCCATATAGGAGTATACCTTAGCAATGCATGGGTAGTATAGTAAATTTAACTCTAAGGAAGGAACTTATAAGCCCAGGGAACTGTGATTCTAATATTGGTAATCATTAAATGGTGGGAACAACAAGTGATAGAATAATAGATACAGTATAATCCCACTTATACACCAAAAGAGCAAGAAAGAGAAATTTAAAATAGCAAATATCTGAATTTTTATATATTTAAGAGAGGGGTATTTAGTTTGGGGGTGGGAAGGATGGGAGAGGGGGTAGATAAGGTACCTTCATTTTTTATTCTGTATACATCTTTATTTGAATTCTTTAAATAAACACATATTTATGTATTTTTTATAATTTAGGAGTATAAAATTTTATGTATATATGTCTTTAGAATTTAACAAATTTTACTATCTGAGTGGTCTGAATTTACTTTGAAAATCTTCATCAGGGAAAATAATTATTGAAGACTGGAAAGAGATTACAAGGAATCATCTCTTCTATAGTATACAGTGCAAGCATAGGAATTAAGCCATTATGATCTGTTAATTGATTTAATTTTTTCTTCAGACCTTCAAGACATTCCATATTCTGATTGGTGTGAGCAGACTATCCATAATCCCTTAGAAGTAGTTCCCTCTAAATTTTCGGGCATTTCTGGATGCAGTGATGGAGTGTCTCAAGAAGGATCAGCCAGCAGCACCAAAAGCACAGAACTGCTACTAGGTAAGTTTTCAGATTTAAATCCAAGTCCTGTTAACATAACTATACTTAGTCTGTTGTTGTTGTAGATACATACTGTTAATTAAAGTTGTCTCATAACTATGACAAGTCAGTTTTACTGAGGTATGTTTAGATAACTGTTGCACCTATATCGGCTGCTGATACATACCCTCTTAGCTATCTGCTTTCATTAGAAAGAATTTTGCTCCCAAAATGATTGGCAGGTCATGTGCAATTTATCTCAGTTTTATATATTTGGTAGAGTTGAAAAAACAAATTCCATGAGTTATAATACTTTTCTATTGTGATATAGATAAAATATTTTAATCTTCTCTTCAGGTGTTAAAACAATTCCAGATGATACACCAATGTGCCGTATACTCCTTCGCAAAGAAGTTCTGAGATTAGTCATTAATTTGAGTAGTTCAGTTTCAACTAAATGTCATGAAACTGGGCTTTTAACGTAAGTAAGCTATGAGCATGAGTATTCTTTGTTCTGCTTTTTATGGTGAAAAAGATATTTGACATACTTCAAAAGTTAGACTAATTAGTTTACATCAGTGGTTCTCAACTGCATGGCATATCTGAGTGAGACTAGATTTTCTTTACATACATCAACCAAACTAGCGTACGGTTACAAATTGAATGCAGAAGCAGGTATGTGAATCCAGCTATCTTCTATTCAGCCAGACTTTAAAGAGATCTGTAAAAATGTAAAACAATACCAATCTTCTCACTTTTTTAGTTTTGGAAAATATAGTTTTTTTTCATTAAAGTATATGTATTTATGTTAACATGTAATAATTTTATTTTTTAAATGAATTAATAAATATTTTGAAATTTTCTCAGTTTTACTTTCTTATATGGTAATTATTGATGGCTATCACCCACAAAAAATAAAATTTGTGGGGTTCTCAAGTAATTTTTAAGAAAGTAGGGGTATCCTGAGACCATAAAGCTTAAGAAAAGCTGGCATACATAAAAATAAGTGATATTTTCTTGGTTTAATTTTTCCCTGTTTTTACTCCTTTCTTTTAATAAAAGTTGCAGAATTTTTATTGCTTTTCTAAATCACAGCAACATGATAAAAGAAAATTCAGGCAATCTTCAACATCTTTGATTTGCACTATTTAAAGCAGTGGTCCTCAAAAAAAAAAAAAATGCACCTCAGGGTCTCCTGTGGGGCTTTACAAAATAATAGTAACACAGATGCCAGGGTCCCACTGCAGACCTCCTGGTCAGAAGCTCTAAGTATAGTGTGTCCTTAATCTGTGCATTACCCCACACCACCACTGACTCTGAGATGCTCTGCCAGCTAAAAGCCACTGTTAAAGGTTGAAAGATATAGAGAGAGAGCCCAGTCAAGGATATTAATAATTTCAGTCTAACTTTAAAAACTTATTTCTATTTTAAAACTTAGTTTTGAAAATACTTGAGTTATCCTAGGCTGATAAATAAATTTTGTAATTTCTCATGCCAGTGATAAAGAATATTTCTGACTTTCCAAGAAGTATTTGTGTTTTTATCATTGTAAGAGATAATCCCAAACTTAAAATAGCTAATGTAAGTGTGAGGTAGGAATATTTACTATTTTATATTCTTATGCCATCACCCAGATGTGCCACTTAATCAATATCTGGAGGAAAAAGATACTTAAAAAGTGATATTTTGAAAGAAAATAGCAAAGCCATTATTATAATTTTTATCACATCCTAGTCTTTTCTTCCATTTTAGAATTAAGGAGAAGTATCCTCAAACATTTGATGACATATGCCTTTACTCTGAGGTTTCCCATTTGCTGTCACATTGCACATTTAGACTTCCATGTCGGAGGTTCATACAAGAATTATTTCAGGATGTACAGTTTTTACAAGTAAGTAAGATTTGTACTTTTGAACTTTATCTTTCAAAAATCTCTTTGAATTAAGTTAAAAGAGATTATATCTGTTGATACACTAGAAAGTCATTAATAATTTACCACTTCTTTTCTAGATGCATGAAGAAGCAGAGGCTGTCTTGGCAACACCACCAAAGCAACCTATAGTTGATACATCTGTTGAATCCTGACCTCATATTTATGATGTATATAGATGTATACTATATATATTCATATTTGTGGACTTCTAAAAGCCTCAGAAAATGCCGATTGACTGGGCAGCAAAGATAGGAGTATCTTCTCTACGCTGTTTCAGCAATTACTGGTACATGAGCAGTTGGAGCTGCGGACTTCCCTAACCGAAACAACTTCCTCTCTCCCCCGTTGAGCCCTTTTATAAAGGGGTTCATTGTTCATTACCACAGTTTTAAGAGTTTTAGTTACCATTGTATGCAAGAGCCAAGCACTGAATACCTACATAGGTTTTCTGTTTTTTCATTTTAAGAGCATAATAACAGTGGAACAATAATAAGATATGCAGAAGCACCCTTCACACCGTTATTTCTGAATTCTTTTTTTAGGGTAAATATAAAGATGCCTTGTTTGTTAACTAATTTGTGGAAACTAGGAATCAGTGTCTCTGAGGGTGCATCCTATTAGCACAATGGGGTGTGCTGTAACTGCTGGTATTAGAGGGGGATCTTTGGCCCTTCCACTTTTTTCTTCATGTTTATAACACTACTTCAGAGGTTTGTAGCCTCACAGCGAAAGAAGAGCCTCAACAACCAGGACTTATAAATTATTTTTACATTACTAGACTTACATAAAGTTTCTTGTTTTCCATCTCTTCAGTTTTGTTGCAATGTGTTATTGTAGGCTATTTGAACTAAGGTTTTTCACTACAGTTCCTGATTAAAATCAGAAAATTATTTTATAATTCAAAGTATTTTCCATTCATAGAATGCATATATTTTCAGTGGACTTCCATTTTCATCAGCTTCCCATATCACCATTTTAAACCGTAACTTGAACAAGCACTATTAATTTAGACCTAAAGCAAAAGAAAGCATTAAATAAAATCTTGCATCTCTTGAGGAAAAGATAAGTTTGCCTACAATTTATACATTCCATGGGAAAAGAAAAGCCATAGTTCCTTTTAAAAAATCATTAATGAAACTTACTATTACGATTAAAAATTGTAGTGAAAAGCCTTAAGTACCAAATTTTAAAGCAGCAGTAATTTAATTTTTATATCAGTGTTCTTGTTTTGCACAAACTAAATGCAGTGATAGGTGAGTTTATGAGTACAGTAATTGCCTTTATCACATTTGCAAAATTAAGTTGATGAGGGCAAGGTTTTGTTTATTTGTGTGTTTAATTTGTGTATGTCTAAAAATATTTGGAAATCTTTACAGGAATTAAACATATATGCAAATTTGTATATAAAAAAGCATGGCCATCCTCATTAGAATGCTTGTAAATGAAAGGATTATCTTTTTTGAGGTCTATATATAAATAGAAAAAAAAATCCAGCTGGACTGATTAGGACCCTTTTTAATTCATTTGTTTAGACCATTTTTACAGTTATGCATCAGCTCTGACACAGTCATAGTACATGGATTAATATCCTCCCATATTACAGATCCTTTTTATAATGGGCTTGTTCTTTGAGATCTCTGTAAAGAACCCTGTGAACTAGAAAACGTAACTCACAGAGATTTTTTTTTTTTTTTTTTTAATATACTGGCACTGAAAGTTCCAATTGGGATGAAGCATTTCATCTCACTTCATAACACCTCTTTGACTGCACTTCAGTGAATTGTTCTTATGTGCACTGTGTAGCAACTTACATTATAACAAAGCAGATAAGGGCTGTAAGCTTCTGCTTATGTTAAAAAGTGGTTCTTCAGATTTTCTTTCATAAAATCCAATTGAAGATAAAAGAAATGCTTTTTTTTTTTAACTTTAATTTATCACTGAACCCAAGTGTTTATTTAAATGTTAACAGTACTTCTAAGAACGTTGCCTGTCACCTTGGTCTTTGGTCTTGGATGATTAAACTGCCTTCCAGAGAACCAATGTCAGAGATACTAGACCAAATAGTGATTAAAAACTCCAAAGGAGGTGATGTAGTAATCTTATGAATAATGGGATTAACATATTTTAGACATTCATTTTAAACACTACCTCAGTTAATATAAAATCTGTGGTTTAATCCCTCAAAAGTTAACAGTAAATTTTTTGTTACACACACACACACACCCATCCATCCATCCCTGGACCCCACCTCACTCATCCATCCTGAAATGAAGTCTTCATTACTATTAGCCTGAACAGTTTTTTTGATTATTACTTTGAAAGATGTGTGTATATATCATAATATTTGCCTATAGCACTTAGTTTGGGGAGACAGAGCTTTGTGGTTCTCAGTAATCTATGAAAAAAAGATGTCTATACTTAAATGTATAGTGCTATTTGGTTTATCCATGTTTCACTGACAGGTCTAATATGTTTCCTTTAAGTACTTATTTGTATAAAAGTAGACTTCTATGATGAAAAATGCTCACATGCGGTGCCAAGTGATTTACTTAAGTGTTTAAAATATTAAATTATAGCAGAAAAGGTTAGGAATGTTGTCAGTGGTAATAGAAATAATTGAGAAAAGCACCTATATGTAATAGATATTACCAGACTATAAAATACCAAAATAATGTCAATGCTGTAGTTTTCCAAGATTTTAGAATTAATCTTAGTCCATATAAATTTGTACTACTGGTAATTATTGAATAATTTGGAGGAATTTGGGCAGTTGTGCTGGTTGTAAACTGTGAATTTCTAATTGTAAAGTGAATTGTCATTTCTAATTGAAATTTTTTTCAAGAACAGATTTCAGCTTCACATACTAATAAGTAAATACTGATAAATAAGGAA
Source organism: Monodon monoceros (assembly GCF_005190385.1). Lineage (NCBI taxonomy): Eukaryota > Metazoa > Chordata > Mammalia > Artiodactyla > Monodontidae > Monodon > Monodon monoceros. The sequence continues at coordinate 32,550,355 of NW_021703768.1, read as the reverse complement.
ATTAGAAATTAGTATTTGTAATTAAATATGGTCTAAAATTTCTTATACTTTTACTTCCTATTTATGCTTAGATAGACTTGAGGAGGGAAAAAGTCTTTTCTCCCTAATAAAAAATTTTCTAATGAAGATTGGTAGCATAAGGGCATTCTGTAAGACATTGACTTTGAAAGAGGCTCTTTGAAGGTATATACTTTATTATGGTAGTTACTCTAACATCAGGTGTATAAGTCCTTTTGAAATGGGGTGGCTTTAATAATTTTGAGCTCTTTTATCCAGAGCTTGAGGTAATTAAAGCTGAGTTTTTCTGGGCATATTACAATGGCAGAGTGTTCAGCAGTGAGGTGGGAATGCTTATTTAGATTTGTCTCCTGCTATTTATATAAATTTTTTTTCATTCCATTCAGAGGATGCCTTTTATTCCCACATTAAAGCACAGATCATTAAGCAATAAAAAGCAATCAAATTGTCATCCAAATTATAACTGCAGTTACTTTTGCATGGTAAGAGTGAGGTGCTAATTTTGTGTGAGAGGAGCTTTGTAAACTACCTTGGGAAAAGGTCCTTTGGAAGTAAGGTTTTTCCCCTTTTGTCCTATGCTTCCAGTTTGGTCTCAAATTCACAATCCATTGAACATGGGAAAAAAGAAACAATTAATTGAGAGAGTTTTATGAGAAGAGCTGTTGGAGTAAAAGAACATTTCACATTTTCCAAAATGTAAGTTGGGAAAGGTCTCCCTTGTCTCCCCATTCAGGGAATACATTATTACCAGCTTCATTTCAAGAGTATCACTACAGTGAGAGTTTGATTATAAAAGCATACCGGTAAAATTAATAGCAGTGCTTATCAGACAATATTGAAATATGTGAGAATCTTTCTAGGAGCATTTGTTTTTTCTTTTAGTTTTAGGTTCCCAGGGTAGTTTTCATTCATAGTAGTGTTTTATGACTCACACAGAATGTGGATTTTCTCCCCTTTAGAGTATTTTTGTAATATAGGTGGATAGCTATGCCACAGCATGCATAAATTGCACATTTTGTTTGACCTTCTTTATAAAATATTTAATTTGAAAAATATAATTTATGCCAAAAAAGTATATCTTGTAATTTTGCCACTAAATAGGTTGATTTAGCACAAAATGCAAAGTCTTGGGGCAGAGGAGGGGGGAGATTAAAACTTTCATAGATAATAGTTGAAAATGTTCCATTATTGGCCTGTCAGAAACCCTAAAGCTGCATTGTAAAACAAATGGTGTAAATTAGTTTTGAAAAGTGGTAAGGGATTGTGAAAAAAATCTGACTTAATGCTCCCTAACCACAAAATTTTCTTTTTTATTTAGTAATACGCTGCTACATATTTGGAGGTTCTGGTGTTTGTAGGTCACTGAACAGACATTGAAATCTGATTTATATTGTATAACTGTAACATAGAAAGAAAAAGTATTTATATATTTTCCGTAAGAATATTTCATTGAGTTGTGTATAATTTAAATAAGGTTTGTCCTCTAATGGTTTTGCTCACCTTGATTTTTTTTTGTGGTTTTCTTGTTTTTGTATAATGTGTACAGTTTTATGTCAAGGGCATTAAAAGCCTCCTGAAGCATAATCTTATCAAAGGGATACATTCTTAATAAAATGTACTTAAAAATTCTTAAACTTGTGTCATTCTATTTGAAATTTTAAAACCATCAGTGTTGATTTATGTACCACTGAGGCTGGTAAAAGTGACTTTTAGGTACCATAATTAAGAATCTGGTTCAGTAACACATAGCGGCTTGTTCCAAATGTTTTAAAATAGCTATTTATACTTTCTAAACACTTCATAATCAAATATCTTTACAGTTTTTATTTTTTAACTGCAGTTTATTGTAAAGGGTTTGAAAAAGTGGATCGATCTATAGAACAATTCTGATTCTTTTAGTGATTAATATACAAAATGAGCAATGATGGTATGATGGTAACTTTTCTGTATAAGCTATTTGATTTCTCACACAGAAACTGGCCTGGATCAAGGAAGCTAACCTACAGCCACCTAGTGGCAAAAGAAAATACCACAAGGGGAATTACAAGCCTGGAGAATAAAATTCAATGTCAAAGCTAGGGTCTGTTACAGTTGATTAAATGTGGTAAAATGTATTCAGAAATAGATTTGTTTTGGATAGTTTGGTTTTTAAGCACATGTGTATCATTTTCATATTGCCTTCTACTATTGTTTTTCAACAAAAACGTAGTTGGCCCCCAAATAAACTAAAAGCACGCTTAACCATCATCACACAGCTCACCTCTGAAAACTGTGATGATATAGCTGAACTTCAGACAGTTTGTTTAATTTTTTAAAACTCTTTGGTATATAAATTACTGTCCTAGAGAAAGAAAAATATCCTGTGATATCCCTTATGTGTGGAATCTAAAAAGAAACGATACAAATGAACTTATTTACAAAACAGAAACAGACTCACAGACTTAGAGAACTAACTTATGGTTACCAGGGGGGAAGGGTGTGGAAGGGGATAGTTAGGAAGTTTGGGATCGACATGTACACACTGCTATATTTAAAATAACCAACAGGGACCTACTGTATAGCACAGGGAACTCTGTTCAGTGGCAACCTGGCAGCCTGGATGGGAGGGAAGTTTGGGGGAGAATGTATACATGTATAGGTATGGCTGAGTTGCTTGGCTGTGCACCTGAAACTATCACAACATTGTTAATTGGCTATCCTCCAATACAAAATAAAAAGTTTAAAAAAATTTTTAAAAAAGTACTGTCCTAGTCCATTCGGGCTGCTGTAACAAAATACCACAGACTGGGCAGTTTATAAACAACAAATTTATTTCTCACACTTTTGTTGGCTGAAAGTCTGAAATCAGAGTGTGAACATGTTTGGGTGAGGGCCCTCTTTCAGGTCCCAGACTTCTTGTGTCTTGTGTCCTCACGTGGCAGAAGGGACTAGGAAACTGTAGCATCTCTTATAAGAGCATTAATCCCATTCATGAGAGCTCTAGCCTCCTGACCTAATCACCTCCCAAAGGCCCCATCTACTAATACCATCATCTTTGGGTGTTAGGATTTCAACATAGGAATTTGGGGGGGGGCATCATTCAAACCATAGCAACTAATTTTGTATTGATTTCAAAAAAACCCAAAATGTACTAAAACTTTGTTTCTTTAATGCTTAGAGGACAAAGACAACTACATTTGCTTAATCCTTTAAATTGAATGTATTTAGTCATTGTTAAGTATTATTTTAACTGCTAATTTTGAAGGCTTTTAATCGTCTGTTGTATCTCTTCGAAGGTTTTAATTTTTTTTTTTTTTGGCCGCACCTTTTGGCATTTTGGATCCTAGTTCCCCGACCAGAGATTGAACCCGCATCCCCCTGCAGTAGAATTGCAGAGTCTTAACCACTGGACCACCAGGGAAGTACCTCTTCAAAGATTTTCAAAGTCCTACTTTATGCAAAATGTTTAGTATGTTTTGTAATTTTTTTGAAAGTCAGCTAATCTTTCCACAGAGCTCTTAGAAGAAATATTTGATGTTGTCTAATTCAACCTGATTTTCTTAATCATATTCTAGTGGAGAATTAGTTTCACTAGAATTAGTGTGAGTCAGCTGTTGGAATGTCAGCAGGCACTTTCAGCAGGTCCATAGCTCTGCTATGTGACTAGGTCCCTGCTCCCAGCCTATCTACCTGCAGCTGAGGACCAGTCACCAGGCCGAGGCATTATTTATTTGTAGGTCATTATTTGCCAGTTTTTCCCACCATCAAAATATCCTGATATTGCTAAGGAATATTACTAACTAGGTTTTAGATGTGATTTTTTTTTAAATTTTAATTCTTTTAATTTTTTATTTTATATTGGAGTATAGCTGATTTACAATGTTGTATTAGTTTCACATGTACAGCAAAGTGATTCAGTTATATGTATACATATATCCATTCTTTTCTAGATTCTTTTCCCATGTAGGTTATTACAGAATATTGAGTATAGAGTTCGCTGTGCTATACAGTAGGTCCTTGTTGATTATTTTATATATAGTATTGTGTATATGTTAATCCCAACCTTCTAATTTATCTCTCCCACCCCCCCACCTTTCCCCTTTGGTAACCATAAGTTTGTTTTTGAAGTCTGTGAGTCTGTTTCTGTTTTGTAAATAAATTCATTTGTATCAGCTTTTTTTAGATCCCACATATAAGTGATACCATGTTTGTCTTTCTCTGACTTACTTCACTTAGTATGATAACCTCTGGGTCCATCCATGTTGCTGCAAATGGCATTATTTCGTTCTTTTTTATGGCTAGCGGTCCATTGTATATATGTACTACATCTTCTTTATCCATTCCTTTGTTGATGGACATTTAGGTTGCTTCCATGTCTTGGCTATTGTAAATAGTGCTGCAATGAACATTGGGGAGTGCATGTATCTTTTTGAATTATGGTTTTCTCAGGCTATATGTCCAGTAGTGGGATTGCTGGGTCATATGGTAGTTCTATTTATAGCTTTTTAAGGAAGCTCCATTCTGCTCTCCATAGTCATTGTACCAATATACACTCCCACCAATAGTGTAGGAGGGTTCCCTTTTCTCCACACCCTCTCCAGCATTTATTGTTTGTAGACTTTTTGATGATGGCCATTCTGACCTGTGTGAGGTGATACCTCATTGTAGTTTTGATTTGCATTTCTCTGATAATTAGCAATGCTGAGCATCTTTTCATGTGCTTTTTGGCCATCTGTATGTCTTTGAAGAAATGTCTATTTAGATCTTCTACCCATTTTTTGATTGGGTTGTTTGATTTTTTGATAGGTATGATCTTTTAAAAGGTATTATGGCTATATTAGAAAAAGTAAAGCCTATTTAGAGAAACAAATATTTACAGATGAAATGATTTGCTTCAAAATCATATCAGGAGGGAGACTGAATAAGAGTACAGATGGACTAAAATAAACATGGTTTAGTGGCTGTTCGGATTGATGACAATACATAAGGGTTTGTTAAACTCTTCTCCGTTTGTATATATTTGAAATTCTCCATGAGTTGTTTTTTTTTAATCGCAATAATTCTGACACATGAATACAAATTTCAAAGTTTCTGAATAACACTTCTTAAAATGATGCTGTTAAATGGCATATAGGTTTCAAATACTAAGTTATTTGGTTATCTACAAAGATGGGAGAAGAATGTTTACAGCCAAAACTATAGTCATAGTGATACTGTAAGGACAAAGTTATATAGCCCAGCATTTCCTATTGGTATGTCGTTATATTTCAGAAAGGCATCTTCGTTTGACTTAGACCAATGATTCTCAAAGTCAAGTGTGCATCTGAATGCCTGGGAACTTATGAAATATATGGATTCCAGGCCTTGGACCACAGAGATTCTGGTTATGAGATTTGGACTGGTACCCAGGAATTTACATTTCTAGTAAGCTTATTTATCGGCTATAATAATTGTTAAGGTTTTCATTTCATTGAGGTAGAGAAAACAAAATAATGCAATGGTGAAATATTTTAATTAAAGCTTATTGCAACAAAAATGCCTTCAAGGTTTTGTGGATTATTTTTTTTAAAGAAAATCTTTATGAAAGATACTATTTACAAATCAATCATCACTGTCATTGATGTTTCTATGTACTTTTATAATTGCATCATGACAAACTCAAAGAGGCTAAATGATAACAATACTGGCCCCAGAGTCTTCTCAGAACTCTTAATCAAGATACTTGTTTGTACTATGTTAGGTGTACATAGCCCATTATTCAGCCAAAGGCTTAGTTATATAGAAGGAAAAAGTTGAAAAGCCTGAACAGAAGTCCGGGTTTGTGTATATTTAGGTCAGTTGACAGCCATCTTCCTTTCAGCTGTGGCTCCTTCTCTCTCATTCTTCATAGTGTGGAATGGCACAGCGCAGGGCATTCGGTACCAGAAGCACAGGCAGCGTCATGTCCACCACAACAAAGAAAAAGGAGCCCCTAATTATGCTTGTTTAGAAGTGTGGTAAGTAAACATTAAGGGTTGTCGGGCAGAAAGAAGTGAAAAGAACTCTAGCATGATTGAACACCTACTATGTACCAGGTATGTGCTTTGCATATATTGGTTCAAAGGGACAAAGCTGCTGCTGAGCCACTACAGGAGTTCCCACTCCATTTAGCCTTTTGCAGTTATATCTAAATGATGTTCAACAATGAGGTTTCACTTTATTATGTTAGCATAATAGGAATATAAGGAGCCAGTGAAGGCATTATCTTGACCCAGACAGCCTACTGCAGAGTCCAAAAGATGCTTACTGAAAATAGGTCATTTATATACCAGAGTTCTTGAAAAAAAGAGGAACCATAAATGTGAATGGAATTAATGACATTATCCTTTTATCTGTTCTGAGGTAGTCATCAAAAGTTGTGGTAGAAGACATGCCTACTAAGTAGGAGTGCTATAATCTTGACACTGAGGCAGGGGTTCCATGCCAGTCCCACTCTTTAACCGTGGTAAACTAAACAGGACAATTGTGGAGATCTCATCGATTCATTCGCATGTCTTACCTATTAGATAAGGTCTAATAGGAAGAGTTCATTTTACTACATCAATGAACTACAAATTATCATCACTTCAAGGCAAGTCTAAAATCTGTTTTGGTCTCAAATATCTGCGACTTCATTAAACACACCCAGAATAAATTAACATTGACAATTTATGCTCCAGTAACGAATCTTCTGTAGCCTTTATTAAAGCCTGAAGTCTAGTTCCTTTACTCTTGAGATATTAAATGTGGGGTAAAACTTAATGGAAATACTTTCTTACCAAAAACTGAACTTCAAGGACCTGTCCAGTACTGAGTGGATGGGGTCTATCCCTTTAAGGTCAAGTGCCAAGTCTGCTGTTGCAAAGGTGAACGTGGAACTCGCAGCAGCAAGGTAAGCCTGTTCCCATGATCCTGCCATTTCTACAGTGAGCCTGCTCCAAGGATGAATGTTAAGTTTCATAGCTTCTGACCTTCAAAACCTAGCAAGATTATATAAATCAATCAGACCTGACAATGGTGATGATAGCTCACTGGGATTAAGCCCTGAGGTATCTGGTGATGGAATGGTGCCAGCTATGCTGCTCCTAGGGTCTGTGTAGCGTAAGGATACGAAATGGGTACACTGCTTAGCGGCAGTGTTCCCCTTGACCTAAAAGGGTAGTGGAGGAGAGGCTGCTGTTCTCACTTGGGGGAGCGGAGGCAAGACCCAGGGGTATGGCCGTTTGCATTTTATACTCTGAACAGAGTGCTGGCTCTGGTGGATTTGTTGGCAGGCTGTCCTTGTCTCCAGAGGTGGGTGAAGCCAACTGGGACACATAATTCAAATTAGCTTCTCCGGCTGGGATTTCTCCCAGGGAATTCATGTAGTTTTGTTCCAGTGCCTTTAGTAAATTTTCAGGTGAAGTCAGTGGTCCCAGCTGATGTGGTGGGGCTTGAGGGGTTACTGGGAAATGTCCACAAGAAGCAAAGTCAGAAGCTGCCTGATTATAGGTGAAGTTCTCAAAACAGATGCAAGGTCCAGGGCCAGAGTAGTTCTTCTCCGTCGGAAGGAGGTAAAGGTAGGCAGGCTTAGTAAATTCAGTTTCTGTGGGTGACTTCCTAGTGCCTAAGAACTGTATCTTACTCCCTTCGGGCTTGTTTATAACTTCAATAGCATCTGGAACACAGTCGTTGACATACATTATTGTTAGATGAGGATTCTCCTGGAACAGAAACAAAAAATGTGCAAAGATAATGTGTGTGTGTGTGTATCACAGTATATAAAGTATGTGAAACGCACTTAGAGCTTCAGTTTTTGTTGTTTTATCCTGGTCACAAGTTAACTGGAGGTGATGTTGAAAACCAAAAGATACCCCGACAGAAGATATCAAAGTTGTGTTCAACCCTTTCATGGCTATGGGAGCAGAAGAGGCTTTTGCTTTGTGACATCTTCCTGAGAAGGTCTAGGAGTGTATGATTATTATAGCCCCAGCCCTGGGTTGGTCTTTAACAAGCATATGAGTATCCATACAATTTCCCAGCATTTACCTTGGATTTTATTAATGACAGGACACTGCTCTTGTAAGGGTTTGGACTATCAGGATAACACTTCTCCTTCAGCCTAGAAAAACAGTGAAAATGAGACTGAATTTTGCAATATAGCGGAATGGTTAAGAGTGAGAACGTTGGAGTCAGACTCCTGGGTTCCAATCCGTGCTCTGTCAATCACTCATGAACACTGTAACCTTAAGCAAGCTTTTTAACCCTTCTATGCTTTAATTTCCTTACTGGTTCAATGGAGATCATTACGGTGGTGATGGTGATGTTGGAAGCATTAAATGAATTGTTATATGTAAAGCACTTAGAACACTTCCAAGTACATGGTAAGTGAAATATAAATATTAGCTATTGCTATGAACAAATTTGGCAACATTTTAGAATAGTTGGTATCCTTATTATTATTATTTTTGGCTGCGTTGGGTCTTTGTTGCTGTGCGCGGGCTATCTCTAGTTGAGGCGCGTGGGCTTCTCATTGTAGTGGCATCTCTTGTTGCGGAGCACGGGCTCTAGGTGCGCAGGCTTCAGTAGTTGCGGCACGCAGGCTCAGTAGTTGTGGCACGTGGGCCCTAGAGCGCAAGGGCTTCAGTAGTTGCGGCACACGGGCTCTAGAGCACAGGCTCAGTAGTTGCGGCACATGGGCTCTAGGGCGCGCAGGCTTCAGTAGTTGTGGCACACAGGCTCAGTAGTTGTGGCTCACGGGCTCTAGAGCACAGGCTCAGTAGTTGTGGCACGTGGGCTTAGTTGCTCCACGGCATGTGGGATCTTCCCAGACCAGGGCTCGAACCCATGTCCCCTGCATTGGCAGGCAGATTCTTAACCACTGCGCCACCAGGGAAGTCTAGTTTCCTTATGTATTGATTTATTGCTTATCTGTTGATAAACAAGATTGTTTAAAACTTATCATATTTCCACCAAATCCTCCTTTGTTCTTTCCTTTTCAGCACTTTTCCTCATATTATCAGGTGTGACTTCTATCTCCTTTCTAGATTTTTCTTTGACTCCTTCTTGGATAAAAACCTTCCCCGCACACTTACCACTGACTTTTTAAGTAGCAAATTATCATGACGATCAAAATGCAGAAAATCATGGGCAGGATGATGTGTACCAGTGTATGGGCTGGAGAGGAAAAAGAAAGGGATATTTTTAATGACTGCTTTTCCCTCAAAGGAATAAAAATAGTTTTACATGTCTTTTATTCCTCAAAACTCCATTTGTGCAAGGTTCAATATGAGTTCTGTCTGACTGCTGGGGGACAGGGCAGTGAGACCAACCAGCCAACACAGGGAACCATTTGCTCTCAACACTTGTGACTCAAACCCATACCTCTCCTGACAGACTGGATCATTACTCCCCATTCTTTACTCCCTCCCTGTATGAGAATTACACTCCACACACTTGACTTGTGGGCTTAGCCACGTGAGTTGGTTTGGCCAATGGGAGTGGTCATGCTGGTTGGTAGCTGCGTTCAGTGTGCTTGTAGTTGGCTTGCTCTCTTGTGTTCCTGTGACCCACTCTGAGAAGAGTTGGTCCCTCAGAGCCACTGTCCCTTCAGCCTAAGCCTCAGGGTGAACCTACATGGAACAAACCTGCCTGAAGCTTGGAGTCCCACCTGGCCCAGCCTACATGAGCCAAGCCAGGAGCATGAAAAGAGAGATTTAGTTTTGTATGCCATTGAGATTTTGAGGTATTTTATTACATGTCAAAAATTGATGAATGCACCCCTTCTAGTTAGGCTCTGAGAAAATTACCTAAGTCATCAGCCGGGATAATTATTCTATTTTTATTTCTCAGATATGTCAACCTGTACTTCATTTTCATAAATGCCCATCTTCCTGGTCTCACTGCTTGCAAATCCGCCAAAGAATATTTCAGCTGGGTTGGTAAACATCCTCTTTTATAAAAGCAAATCGCACGAAGGGGTTTGGAGGCTGACAGTCATTCACATGTACATATATTCCTGTTCAATCCCTTTGCCTCCCTGCCCTCCTCATCCCCCTCCACAGCTGTCCTGCAGGAATGGGGCCTGACTTGTGGTGCTGGTGGATAACGCTGGAGTTTTGTCAGGGAGGGCAGGCCCAACCCAGTGCTCTGAGGAAGCACAGGGCTCTGGAGAAAAGGACATGGGAAGGTAAGAGGGTGGCAGAGAAAGCACCTCGACAACTGGCCTAAAATTATCCCTGACACCAGGTAAGGCGAAAGAAACTCCTCCTGACACCACTAAAGAACACCTTGCTCTTGGACTTCCCTGGTGGCGCAGTGGTTAAGAATCCACCTGCCAATGCAGGGGACACGGATTCGAGTCTGGGAAGATCCCACATGCCACAGAGCAACTAAGCCCGTGCACCACAGCTACTGAGCCTGCACTCTAGAGCCCTGTGCCACAACTACTGAGCCCACGTGCCACAACTACTGAAGCCTGTGTACCTAGAGCCCGTGCTCCACAACGAGAGAAGCTACTGCAATGAGAAGCCCGCACACCGCAGTGAAGAGTAGCCCCTGCTCACCACAACTAGAGAAAGCCTGCATGCAGCAACGAAGACCTAACACAGCCAAAAATAAATAAATAAAAATAAATCAGTACACATATGTTTAAAAAAAAAAAAAAAAAAGAACACCTTGCTCTCAAGAGCAGTACTTTTGATGACTACAGTTGGTTTTAAAATTTGGTTAAATTACGAATTTGTAATGTATCTGAGAAGAAGCCTGGGGAGCTACCCATAGTAGTTTCCAAACTTCAGACAGGCTTTGCTAAACTTTTTGTTGAAGTATAATATGTGCATACGGAAAAGTGCTCCTAAGTGTACAGCTCAATGAGTTTTCACAAACTGAACGTACCCACGTAACCAGTACCCAGATCAAGAAAAAGAACGTTACCAGCTCCCCCGAGAGTCCCCCAGTGTCCCCATCCAGGCATCTTCCCCTCCCACGGTAACCACTAGCCTGCCTTTCAACCACATAAACAGCATTTGCCTCTGTCTATACTCTATGGGTGGAATTGTGCAGCAAGAGCGGGGCCCGGCTTCTGTCACTCACCATTGCATTTGTGAGTCCTCCATACTATTTTTCTAACTGTGGACTGTCATTCTCACTGCTGCAATTATGCAGCAACTTAGTTTACTTTTTCATAATAATCAATATAATCGAGTCACAGCCAAGGCTAAGGAGGTTTCTCATGCGTAAGGGAGATAAATGAAGTCTAGAAAATATACTTGAGATAAAGATAATCATATGTTTTATGTGTGTGTGTGTGTGTGTGTGTGTGTGTGTCTTACACATACTCATACACACACCTCTACCAGCCAAGTAAATACTGAAGCTGGAAGAAAAACAGCCTGAAAATAAATTTAAAATTAACTCTAAAATGGCAAGCGTGCTCAAGTAATGTGAGTTGTTGACTGAAATCTTAACCTGACTATGAGAGTTCTGGCCTTTGGCTTAGAGACCTGGGGCCATGTTTCAGCCCCAACCTGCCACTGTGGTCCTGGGCATCCTCATCACCAGTCAGGCAGCCAGGTCCAGTGGTTCTACGTGACGAGCCCACCCCATCCCCAGAGCCCCACCTTATGCTACTTGGCAACTCAGGCAGATATTTTAGCCTATTTGTTTTTCATGGAGGCGTATCTCGAGAGGTCCTTTCCAGCGTGGACCTCCTATGATGCCTATCTGCTACCTACTTTCCCCGCTTTCCTCCGTCAGTATCTGTTTTCTCCCACCACCTTCCTCTTTGTTGGAGGGCAGGATTTACCAGCAGAATCTTATTTACTAGTAAGCTGCCATTCTTCTCCCTTCCTCTTCTTTCTCCATCTTTCAAGACAAATGCATTTTGAAAGGATGGCTCTCTTTATCTCACCCTTTCCCCATCAAATCTGCAAACACCGGGTTCGTGAACCAACACTGCTTGCCCCACCATACTTTCTAGTACCCCCAGAGACGCAAGGTCAAGAAGCCAGTAATTTGCCACTGAGAGAAACCAGCCAGAAGGCTGGCTGCAGACAGCAGTTCTGCTGAGAAGAGCATCCCCACCCCTCTTGCAGACAGAACTCACAAGGCTCTTCCCAAGTCAACACTAAAATACACCATCAGTGATTTTCAAACTATTCTGGGACTGAGTTCCAGAGAAGTGCCTCAGGGGCCAAAGAGAGGCAAGAGGAAGGTTCCAGGTTATAGATCAGTTGGATTAGCTTCACTCTTATCTATTTTATGTAGTGGGATTCTGCGTAACATTTCCTTTTTTTTTTTTTTGGTGAGTTTCATCTAGAGAAAGAAAGAGACAGACACAGAAAGAGAAGAAAGGTTTAAAAATTCCCAATCTAGACAAAACCCATGCCCATGGTGTGTGTCATCTGTCAGTTTCCCAAGAACTGCTAAGAGTTTTGATTTGGAGAAACTCACAGTATTCATCCAGAGTTGTGACCTTTGTGAAGGCATCCAGGGGACCCTCGCCAACACTTGTGTAAGGAGTGACGATAAACTCATAGACGGATTCCGGCTGTAGATTTTCCACAACAAATGTCTTTTGTTCCGGGTTGTCAATTGTGTATTTGCAACAAACTGAATCCTCTGTGAGTTTAAAAAAAAAAAAAAAATTTTTTTTTTTCAAGAAAAAACTATTAAGAGCGTGATAAAGATCTTGTGAGACAGTGGGGCACTAATACTCTTGTTGACTTGGCACTGCCAACATTTCTAAACCAACCAAAAATGAAATCATAATTTCATCACACTGGGGACACTGGTAAAATATTCGGGAGACGGCAAGCAAAGCAAGCACCCCACTAAACAAGGGATGTTCCTGATCCAGGGGAAGCACTCAGACCTGCCAGAGAGAGAGTAAGAGCCTGCCAGTGCTTCTTAGATATACATTTTAATAAACTTTAATGAAGTCAAAGAAAAAATGAGGTTAGCAAGAATGTTTCCTAAGTGGTAGGTTTTCTTAAGGAGCTGAGGGTATTTCAGGTGCTTCTAAAAATACTGGGCCACATTGTTTTTAAGTAAGTTAAAATCCTGGCCCCCATGGTCTTGTCCACCCTACTAATTTGTTTAAGAACACCATTCCATCATAAAAGCACGTGAGCACAGAATTCAGCCTGGCCACAGTCAGAGACGGCCGGCAGCCTTTCCAATGATTTCAAATAATGAGACCTTGAAACGGTAAACAGACCAAAAAAAAAAGTCACCTGGAAGAACTGTCTTTTCAAATGCCGGGTGGCACTGCTCCCCCGCCTTGGGTTTCAGGTAGACATGGTATCCTTGTATAAAGCCAGGTTGGGATTCAGTGGAATAATCCTTCCAACTCAGAGTGAAGGAGTGGGAGGTCAACTTACTCATGACCACTTGAGGGTTGTCTGAAGGAGCTAGGAAAGGAAGTTGGGATAATGTAAGATTTACGATTTGGTAAGAGTCTCACTGCACTGGTGTAAACTGAAAGCAGAACCACGGCCCACTCTGTAGGCGTATGTGCCAAGTGAAGGAGTCTCATCTTTTTTTCTAGAGGATGTACGCCCTGACTTAGCTCGTGAGAGCTGGGAAGGAGTTGAGCAATCATCTTGTTCAAGCCTTACATCTCTCAGGTGTAGAAATGGATGCCCAGAGAGACTCAGTAACTTGGCAAGGTCACACAGCAAAAAAGAAAGGCTTTCCTAGACTTCATTCTGAGTCTGAATTCTCAACAGTGTTTGGGAAGATGAACTGAAGTAGGGAGGAAGGGAGGAGGAGGAAGGGTTATGTTTGAAGAGGTATGGGCAACTTTGAAGAACTCTAGTTCCCAAGTGGTAGCAGTGCACAATTGTCCAGGTGTCACAGGGAGAATTGGAAAGCATTTATTCTGAGGCTTCCCTGAGAGCCTGTTTCAGCACATACGCTGGTGCACACCTGGCCTATGTCCGCCAAAACACACAACATACCCTTCCTGCCTGTCTGGGGTAGCTCCCACCCAACGGAGAACCCCAAGAACTGGTCTGATTGCTGAGAGGCAATCAAGGACACAGCTGCCCAGCTTCCAGTGGGTGTGAGACCCTGGATGCCGAGAAGGTGAATTAGCAACCACATGGGAGGATCAAAACTCCCCCACACTGCTGGTGGGATCATGGTACAATTTCTGGGGGGGCAGCGATTTCACAATATCTACCAAAAGTCTTAAAAATTATAAAATTGTATTTAAGAAGTTCAAACCTTTTGGCTCGAGTATTCTACTTCCGGGGCGTTGTTGAAAAACCATTATCAGAGCAATGAACAAAGATTCAGCTAAAATGATGGTGAGTCAGATAGGGCATAAGAGATTTGGCCAAGAAAGAAGAGAGAGATTGAGTATTTGAGACTGCAACATAACTGAAGGTGAATTTTATAGTTTTTAATTGAGAAATATTTTTGTAATCATCCTAAAAGTCCAACGACAGGTGATTTGACATATGCAAACCATGAGGCACTTTGCAGTACTAAAAACTGATACAGTTAAATATTACTTAGTGACATGAGTCAAAAAGCACTTTATAAAACTGCATAGAGTAGTAATAAAAAAGATCCCTTGTTTATTTAAAAGTGTATATCTGTACTGAGAAAGGATACACATAAAATATTAACTCTGGGTATTTGCCCTTGGGTGGTAAAATTAGCAATCATTTTGTCTTCTTTTGCATAACATCTTATAAGTTGTCTTTAATGAAAATGTTTTCTATTTGTATGATTAAAAAATAACTTTTTAAAAAACCCCATTGCCAGAATAAACAGGACACTGAAAATTAGGAAAGGTGCTGTAATCTTCCTAAACCCAAAGTGAAGAGTTTCTGGATTGTTCTGAACAATGGACACATTAAATGCTTTAAACTTACCCAGTTCCTCCAAGTATCCTGCTTTTTTCTCTAATAAATGAGCCATCCTTCTGGTAGAAATTCCATAAATTCTGAAGTTGTATCGAACCCCTGGTCTAAAAGCACCTAGAGAAGAAAAGTCAACAGATTTTCAATAGCACAGGATGCCATTCTCTTTACTTCTGAAAAGAAGAAGAATGAAAAATGAATTTGTGTCCCGTTAAGAATTTCCTCCTCGGGGTTTCTGCCCTTCATCGCCACCATCTTCCCTCCTTCCCCTGAATCCTCCAGCATTTCCGACGAAGTCTGGGCGACTGTCCTCTACGTCGTCCTCTTGATCAAGAGCTCGCAAACATGCCCTTATCCACGTGCATGCAACTGGGCGCAGAATTCAACCAGACACAGAAAACCATGTAAAACTCTCCTTTGACTCCAAATCCCCTGCCAGCGACTGGCCTTCTCTCTGCCCATGAAGGGCAAGCATCTGGAAGATTTGCTTCCAGTACGTCACTTTCCCCTCACCCCACACCTCTGAACCATGCCATTGACACTGTTCAAGCCAAGGGAAGACTCCCCTTCTCACTCCCCACCAGCCACTGAATGCCCTCCTGGAGTCTCATCAATCACCCTCTGGACCCGGACAATTCCCACATCTTTATCTTGAGTCCAGCAGATGGCGCCACCAACACCCCACCCCCCACCCCCCACCCCTAATCAAGCCACAAACCTAGGCTCCTTGAACTGCTACACTAGTAATCTCGAAATGACAAATCCAGTGTGGGAGGAAAGAGACCAAGTTCTATATGTTCCATTGAAACTGAAGTTGATAATTGACTCCCATCAGCTCTACTCCCATGTTTCCCAAATCCACACACTTCTTTGCTTTTGTAAAAGCTCTCAGAACAACTGTTATAATGTCCCTCTGCCATTCATTTGAGACTGCTGACTCACTGCTGAACAAATTCATGAAACTCATGAACACCTATTCCAGCCTTTGGTCCAGATAGTCTCTGTAAAAGTAGATATAAAGGTCAAAACTTAGACCACATCACTGCAAAATTGGAACTCCAAGACCCACGCTGGACTTGTAGTTATCAGTTGAGCACAAAGTATCTGAGATGATCCAGAAACCCCTGTTGAAGTTGCTGCCAGGTGAATGGAGCAGCATGGTAATACAGAAGGTTCTTCTTACCCGAGCGAATGACTGTGCTTGTGGTATTGGGGCCTAGGTTTTTCCACTGGAGAACACAGGGCAGGTCCTGGGGACCATCACACCACTCCACAACATAGCCTGTGGCATCTCCGGATTGGGGTTTCCAAGACACAGAAAATCCATCCTCTGTGCCGTTAACTCTTCCTTTTTCAGCCTCTTCTGTACATACAAAGAGGGCAATGCTTCAGATTTAATTAATCATACATTTTGCAAAAATATCTAAAGAAGAAAATAAACTTGAACGTGCAGTGTATCTAGCAGGTAAAAGCCCTACCTCTGCAATTGCTACGGGGCTTGGGTTAGGGCAGGAGGGATCTTTTCCTGCCTCTCACTCCAAACAAATATTCACACCTGCCCTTCAGATGCCCCCTGTCCTGATCTTCTGAGACCCAAAGGGACGTCAGCCCTTAAAACAGGGATCAGCAAACCACCGCCAGCAGGACAAATCCAGCCTTGGAAGCATGTTTTTATATGACCCTTAAGCTAAGACTTGTTTTAAGATTTTTAAAGAGTTTTTAAAAACAAACAAAAAATACAGAATATAGATTGGAGACTGTCTGGTCTATAATCCCTAAAATATTTACTCTCTGCCCCTTTACCGAAAATGTTGTTGATCCTTGACCTAGAACTGTGTCTGGTACTTGATCTGCTTTCAAAAATCATCTGTTGAATGAATGAATAATTTGGCTTAATTGTCCCACATAATGCTGGCTGCTCCTGAACTAACTACTGTCTCCTAGATTTTAGGGGCAGAAACTGAGGTGAGTGTGGAGAAAAAAGGAAAGAACAATTCAGGTATGTACTAAGCCAGATTATGAACGGATGTGCACGTTACTTATGACCTAGGATACCACCTCAACGTATTTTATGCACCAGGGTAGTTTTCCTAAGGTCTGACAATTGGAAAAAAGGTGATATGGTCTCAATGGACTACAGTTCTACTGATTTCAAGCGGGTCAGCCTAGATATTGAGGGATGAGAATTTCTCCTATTTCCGAGGCTAACTCCACAGCCTGCCACTGTTCAGAGGGCAGTGGTCCCTGGTGGTCAGTCGAGTGAAATCAGACTCTGATCAAGGGGTGGACCTGCAAGCAGCTGTTCAGAGAGGCAGCCAGTGTGGCGCAAATGTTACATGGGACAGACTTAACACTCAAAATGTACTTGTTGCTTCTCTGCAATTCATATTTAACTGGGCATCTTTAATTTATCTGGCAATTCTAATTAGAGCTGAACATTGATGCGAAAGCAGGATGCTATTACATTTTCTAGGGCACCAAATTATCACCCAGCTGGGAACACCGAAAGGAATGTGCAGCCCCAGGCATGAGGCGAGAGGTTCCCCAAGAAGGCCTGTGCCTATCCTACCCACATGGCTTCTCTGTCTTCCTTCATCAGAGAGACAAATCTCTTTCATATTAAAACTGACATTTTCTACTTCACTTATTCACACTGACTAAAATTTCACCCCAAACTTAGAAGCATGACTCTTACTAAGCTGCTTCTTTAAAATTGCAAGTATGTTTTGAGGAGTGGAGGTAGAGGGAAAGAGAAAGGGAATCTATTTTCTTTTTCTTCAGTCATTCACACTCTAGTGTGAATTGGCTAAACCTCCTTGGTCTGTCTCAGAGCACGTCAGTGCCTTTATCCACTCTAGAGACTTAAGAATGTGGACCACATCAGGAAAGCTGGATAGGGCTTCACAAGGTGAAGGAATGGGTTCTAAAGGCAGGGCATGGGGAAGGAAGGTATGATAGGAACCCACAGATAGGGATGACCCCATACAGATAATAGTGTTTAGCAGAGTTGTTTGAGCTGAGCCTCATTGGAGGCAGTGTTTTTTTAATCTGTCAGCTCCCCCAGGGTGAATGAAATGCCCACCTTTCCCGTTCGGCCCTAATAAAGACAGGATACAACTATTCACTTCCTTCTCTAATACAGTTCTTGACAAGCAAAGATTAGGTTAAGTGACTCCTTAGTTTTTCTCCTGTGGCACAATCCCAATTTCTTTTTCTTACTTGACACACGGGATAGTTCTTAAACAAAGTAAATAAAACAAAATAATAACACCCTCTAATCTAGCCCACTTAACCTAAATTTAAGCCTAATTTGAATGATAGGTATAAAGCAACGTGACATAACCCTACAAGCAGGGTCTGAAAATTTTTATAGCAGTAACTGAAGGGTGACATTATTGCAAGGTTCATGAATGACCTTAGGATGTCTGTTGGGTCATGTCCAAGTGTGCAGTGTCTCAGAGTGTGTACTGCTGGGGGCGGGGTTAGTGCAGCCAACCTCTTTTCACAGCTCTCCCAAGAAGGAAATTTACACCATTATTAATTGTACACATAAGGTCATTTCCACCTTGTTTGGTCTCTCACAGGCTAAGGGTTTAGCCAGTTATCACCATTTTATTCCACAGCTTTGGCAAAGCCCTTCTCGAAAGATGATGCTAGCTCTCCTCATGATGTCCAGAAACGTTCCTGGGCTCTTCATAGGTGGCCAAGACTGACAAAATATTCTGCCATATAATAAATGCACCTCATGTTTCATAAGCCACAAAGCACTTTCATACCATCTCTAACTCTCAGCTGGGACTGTTTGTCGGTGTTGCATTTATTTGAATAAATTTGAGACAATTTCCCAAGTTGGTGGAAGAATCCCTGAGATATGGCTGAAACCTTCTTCCCACACAAAGGAGGACTGCGCCAGAAACCCGCTGACACGCCTGAACCCAAAGAAAGTGACGGACGGTGTTTGGCAGCTAGATCTTTTGTCTCCCCAAATTACTGTCTTTCTGATTTATCCATCTCTGCCTAATAACACCATCAACACTTTTCTAGAGAAGAAAAACAAAACCAAAAACACTCACCGTTTCCAGGGTCTCCAGAAACAACAATTACGGAAGCAGGAGAAGGACCCACACTGTTGTGAGCTGTGACATGGATTTGGTAAGAACACTGATCGAGGGTTAGTTCTGTGCTGCTGGCGGGAGCAGGGATGGAGAGGACCTCGAACCTGGATGGCTTGTCTAGATTTTCTACAATTACATTATAGAACAGGATCTTCCCGTTGGCATGCACTTTTGATAGTGGCTGAAAAAAATATTAAACAATCATTTCAAAATGGGCTTTCCTCTGAAAAGAGTTTCTGTCCCTTGATTGAACACACACACACACACACCGGGCTAATTAAAACAGCTTAAGAGAGAAAATAACCTTCTAAACCAAGCTTGAAACCAGACATTCTATTCTAACTAAAATTGAGCAGAGAATAGGATCATTTGGGGGAGATCTCAGAGTATACTGTGTCCAGAGAGGAGTGACCAAGTCAGGAATAGAGAGAAAGGGGGACTCTTTAGCCTGGATTCAAACACACTCAGTGAGTATGGAGTGGGAAAGACAGGAGTAGACCCAGACGGAAGGGGCCTGAACCTCCGGCCTACCTTCCCGAGGACAGACAGTGCCCCTGGTGTGTGCACCCCCAGACCTGAGATTGGGCTGGGGCAACGGTTAGCTTGGGGTGTGGACAAAACCTGGACATACAGACTGGCACGTCCACATGTGTGTGCATGGGGGTCCTCCCTGGTGGGGAGGACCGGAGTGGAGATGGGAAAAAGAGCGGGGTGGCCTGCGGCCAAGGACCAGCTCCCTCAGCATGGCCATGCTTTAGCATCAAACACTGAGGAATCCGAGAGTTCTTAACGCAAACCAGGCCTTCCACGTTGTCGTGAAGGCATGTCAGTTAAGATAGAAAGACAAGATTAATTTTATATTGCAGTTTTTTAGCTTGACTTATAACTTTTAAATATAAATACTCTGAATAGTTAAATATTTATAACTTTTAATTATGGTATATATTTCTCCACTTATACTCATGGACTGGGCCCTGCAGATGTTAGGGGCAGGTCTTTGGAGAAGTTAGGAGATGCAGTTCTAACAAGCAGAACTGGCCACCACTGTGCAAGAGGGTGCTGAGGAAGGAGTTACTGGTCCGGCGCTGGGGACATGGATGTGGAGCTGGGATTCCTCCACTGGGTAACAAATTCTACTGGATTCATGTTAACAGCCCTCCCCATCAGAAGACTGCACCAATGTCTAGTTTCAGTGAAAGATAAATGCCAAGCAAAAATCTGTCTCTTTGAACGTCTGCATCTCACCTTCCAGAATAAACTCACAGTAGGATGTCCCGACACCAGCTTCAAGTTTCTCCAGACATCGGGAGCCTCTGAGGGAGCTGAAATTAACCGAAGAAAAGCTCTAGGGTCACAATATGCACATACAATAATACATGCAACCTTTCTCTAATTTCGTCAACAAAAGTGACCACGGCCTGTCCTGCCTGAGCCTGCTTCTCGCTTTTTCACTCTCTGTGATTTCTACCCACTTGGCCGCGGCCATACTGGTCTCGCCTCACTAGGGGCACACAGTAGGTGCTTTACAAAAGGGCTGCTACATCTGAATGGGACATCACATGGGGCCTTTGTGAACTCAAGCCTCAGAGCTTCTGGAAGCCACCAAGGAATTTTGGAATCCTTTGTCAGTCCAATTCTAGGAGGTTAGTCAGGTAAATTTCCCATATTTGGAATTTCTAGGAGCAGCAGACTGTTGCTATTTCCTTGCCCCACTTGTGAAGGTTGCAATGGACACACTCAAGTGGACAGCCCCAGGGGAAGGCTGCACTCTTCCCCGAGTTCCTAACTGCACACAGGCTGGCCTGTCGCTGCAGTCAGAGCCTGGGACCCCTTCCTTGTCACCCTCCTCCCCATGCACGCCCAGCCCCCCAAGTTCCTGGCCTGGGCCAGCTGCCTGCATGTGGACCCTCAGGGCACTGGCTGCACGCCTCTCCCCAGCATATGCCTCTCCCCACTCTGTTCTAGAACAGCTTGCTTCCTTGTCTTTCTTGCCAGTAAACGGTAGGACCAGTGATTTATGATTTGCTTCAACACATCTCTGTTCAAGAAGCATTGTTTTGCAACATAACACATACAAATTTCGTTCTCTGTTTCATAAAAATATAGTTTACAGTCCCCAATAATTGAAATTTAAGAAAGTCCTTTTTTTCCCCCTTAGTTACTGACACTTTCTACTCAACATAAAGGTGACCATATATTTTTAAAATCTATTAGAGGCAGATTTCAATTTTCTCAACAAGCCGTCGGAGAAGCCAATATTAAATCAAAAACATATTGAATACTCAATGAGAGACCCCCAAGCTCAATGCAGAATCTTCAGCTGGTTTGTACAGGACTACCTGCAAGAAAAGAGAATTGCAGCACAGTTGACGGTGCTCCATCTTTATGTCAATATAATTTCTCCCATGGTGTCATTTAGCTCTGCTCACCATGATTCTGCTTAAGTAGGATTATAATACACATAAACATTGACTTTGCCAGCATTAAGCAAAGTGTTATTCAAGATGAAAACAAAATCTATGGATTCACCATCAGTAGATTCATCTCATTTTCTTGTCATCATCGAAAGCAAAGTTAAGTATTTTGCAAGTTTATGATACTATAATCTAAAAGAAACTATTTACTAAAAATGCCATCTTTCTGTTATTTTTCATTACACTAAATTTTAGGTGTAATGTTGGAATAAATTTGCAAAAAAATCCCAAAGCAATGCAGTATTAATAAAGTAAAAATTCTTTAATGAAACACAACCGAGGAATAAACCAAATTACCATCAGGAACAGGGCTCTGGAGGGGACTACCCCCCAAGAAAAATGACTGGACTCTTGGAGGGGAGTGGTGGGGGGCTGACAAGGGGAGGAGGCCTGCTGAGCACCTCTGGTGACCAGCCCTGGGTGTGGGTTTTCAGGCACTGCCCTCACCAGCCCGCCAATCAGAGTCACTGCTTTAAAACGTTCCCCCCAGGCTGAAACAGAAAGAACTCACCAGCTTACAAACACAAATAATAAGATGGAATAAAATAAATAGATATAATCCTTTCTTAGGCAGCAAAATAGCCAGGACTTGAATCACAAAGATCTCCAGGCTGTAATGACACCCCCGAGAGACAGACCACGCAGATGCCAGTCTGGGTCAGATCAGGGGGGAGCTCTGGAGTCAGCCAGCCTGGGCCTGAGCTACACTCACAGCTCAGTCCCTTGCTAGCGGGGCCAGTTAAACTCCTCACCCTCCTTGGGCCTCCGCGGCCTCATCTATCAAGTGAGGATAATAACAGGACCTACTGCATGGTGGGAGGATTTGAAGGGAAAACATTGCAAGCACTTGGAGCTGTGTCTGGCACATACTAAACACTAGATAAACGGTAACTGCCCTGGTTACTGTTGTCACGTCTCTGCCCTTCATTAACTCTGCAAACCAGGCATGTCTCCCCAGTTTAGGGGCCCAAGTTGTTTCATGTGTAAAGTGGGCAACAGTAAGACTTTATCATCTGGGATTGGAAGGAGGTGAAAGCAAGGCTGGGCCATCTCATCTCCTGAGGTTTATCTGAGGTCTAAGACATAGTTATTTGGGGGGAAAAAGTCATTCATTCAGTCATTATTGAGGAAATGACCCTTAAAGCATGATGAGAAGGCTCCCAGTTTGTTGTCACGGGGCGGGGGGGGGGGGGGGGGGGGACCAAAAACTTTACAATGAGGATTCAGTTTCCAAATACCATTACATTTCCAAACAAACACAGCCCGAGGCTGTTTAGCATGAGATCAGTGCTTTCCTCAGCACAAAGCTACTGCTTGTCCCCAGTCCTGAATTAAAAGTTTATACTAATTTACACAGCCCCAGATCCAACGGGAATCCAGCAATACCTTCAGCTTAGAAACCACTTTGGCAAATTGAAGATCAGAGAGAAAATGTTCAGTAGAAATAACTCAGATGGCAAATGTCTGAGGTAGATATCTTCCCACTCATATTTCATTAGGCATTTAATTTAGTCTTTTGTTGTTGTTGTGTTTTAAAGATGGTACCAAGCCTCTTTCCCCCGAGTTTTTGGTACAAACAAAAGTTCTCAGAGAAGCCCACCCGTCTCTTGTCAGTCAGTTTAGATCCTTGGGATGTCAGGGAGCGGAACGTACCAGCTTCAGCTGTGTTGAATTTTTGACTAATCAATTCACTCCATTTCCAGAAGTGGTTGGTATAAGCACAGCGTACTCGGGCCACATATTCTGTGTCAGGCTCCAGTTCACTTAAGAGGTACTCACCATTCACCTTGATGGAAACATTGCTTTGCTTAATTAAAAAAAAAAAAAAAAAAAAGGTTGGGGGGAGAAGAAGACAGAAGTATTGGTGAGCATACTTCATTGCAAAGCCAAATCACACACAGAGTAAGACCTGATTTGGAGTAAGACTAGTTCTTCTTTGAGAAAAAAAAATCTCTAAACTCTAAAAGTTTATGATTAATTTCCTGGACCTTTTAAACAGATGACCCATATCATTTGAACACACATAGGAATAAGAGTTTAAAGAGATTTCACTCACCAGTCTCTCTGTTTAGACACAAAGAAATTCTTGAAAATAGAAAGTTAAACACTTACTTGTATCACTTTTCCTTCAGCAAGGAGTTCAAGCTGACACAAAAGTGTGGAATTGTTTCCAATAGAGTGTACCTTCCAGGTCATGGTGGCTTTTGTGGCACCAACATTTTTAGGTAATAAGTTATAGGGAGTCATTGGATGAACTGCAAAAAAAAAAAAAAAATGAAAAAATTTCAAGCACAGATCCAAAAGGACTGGTAAATAGGCAGTTCATTTTTATATTGATTTGTTCAATAAGCATTTTTGTTTATTTCTGAGAAAATGGCAAACAAAACCAGACTTGCAGCCAAGATGGAGTAAGCCAAGTATAGCCTTTTCTCTGATTACATTAGAAACTCTGAACAAATACAAAAAGAAACTGAGGACTCTTAAAATTAAACAAAAGCAGGCAAGAATGCAGAGGGGAGTGGCCCATCAAAGAGAATGTAACAGAACCCAGAGTCTAACCAACATAACATTAACAGTTTCAAGGATACAATCCAAAATTATTAGACATACGAAACAAAACCAAGAAAGAGAAAGTGTCACCAATTTTCGAGGAAAAAGACAATCAGCAGATGTCAACTTTGAGATGACCCACGCCTCAAGATGACTCCCTTAGAATGCTACAATTAGATAAAGAGTTTAAAACAGATCCATGAGGTATAAGTAAATGCATCCAGGGACTTCCCTGGTGGCGCAGCGGTTAAGAATCCACCTGCCAATGCAGGGGACGTGGGTTCGAGCTCTGGTTCAGGAAGATCCCACATGCCGTGGAGCAGCTAACTAAGCCTGTACCCCACAACTACTAAGCCTGCGCTCTAGAGCCCACAAGCCACAACTACTGAAGCCCATGTGCCACAACTACTGAAGCCTGTGCACCTACAGCCTGTGCTCCGCAACAAGAGAAGCCACCGCAATGAGAAGCCCGCGCACCGCAACGAAGAGGAGCCCCCGCTCGCCACAACTAGAGAAAAGCCCACGCACGGCAACAAAAACCCAACGCAGCCAAAAATAAATAAATTTATTAAAAAACCAAAAGTAACTGCATCTGAAATGAATAAAAGGAAAACACTTCTCAGCAGAGAAACAGAAACTATTTTTTTTTAAAAAAAGAATTAAATGGAAATTTCAGAATGGAAAAATAGAATATCTGAAATAAAAAAACCTTCCACCTTACGGACTTCCACAGTTGCTATGTGACCTGGCCACTGCCTACCACTCCAATCTCCTTTCTCTCATGGGAAAGACACAAAGATATTCTTCCCTGCATGAAACACCCAGAGCATGTTCCCACCTCAAGGCCTTTTCAAATCCTGTTTTTTTTTTTTTTTGCGGTACGCGGGCCTCTCACTGTTGTGGCCTCTCCCGTTGCAGAGCACAGGCTCCGGACGCGCAGGCTCAGCGGCCATGGCTCAGGGGCCCAGCCGTTCCACGGCACGTGGGATCTTCCCGGACCGGGGCACGAACCCGTGTCCCCTGCATCGGCAGGCGGACTCTCAACCACTGCGCCACCAGGGAAGCCCTCAAATCCTGTTCTTTTGCTCCAAATGTTCTCGATGTTTTCTGCCTCCTCATCCTTCAGTGCCCTCATCCCAACTGAAGCAGCACCCCAGGCATTCTCTACCCCTCACCTGAATTTTATCTTCTTTCCAGGACTTAGCGATGCTTGAAATTATGTTATTAACTTGTTTACATGTTTACCGTGTGTCTCCATGCCCCACTCTCAACCCTCTCTCCAAACACACACTAGCATGTACACACATTAGGGGCAGTTACTCAACTCTGTTCACTGCTGGGTGCCCAGTGCCTGCTACATTGGTGGCACCCTGTAATTAGGTGACTGAAGTGATCATTAAGTTGAAATCTAAATGAGGTGTAGAATTAAGAAGGCAAAGGAGAAGTACAAGAATTCCAGAAAAAATGAACAACGAGTTTAAAGATACTGCATTTCATAAGAGAGGCAGGGGTGTGGTCAAAACATAGAAAGAGATATTCAACTTCAGGGTTGTGCAGATCCAAACCATTGCAAAATACCACTTAACATCCATTCAACTGACAAAAATGCAAAGGGTGACAAAACCAACTTGGAGAGAATATATTGGTACAACCACTTTGGAAGCGAATTTGGCATTATCTTGTAAGTTGAAGAACATTCACATTTTCTGAGTCCTCACCAATTCCATTCTTAGGTATATAGGTATATACGCAAGAAAAACAGCTACAACTCTAGGTGTGTACTGGATATGTATATCAAAATGCTCTTATTAACACTGTATCCAAGAGCATAAACCTTGCGACAATCTGAAAATCCACCAAAAGAGATGCATGAATAAAACACTGTATATTTATGCAATGAAATACTCTACAGCAGTGAAAATGGACAACAACAACACTCAATAATATGGGTAAATATTAGCAATTTAATATTGTATAACAGCAATTACTAGCTTGATGTGTCATATACATCAAAACAAAATAAAAACAGTATTTTGGGGATTTCATAAGAAAATGAGAATACATACACATGCACACACATGATTTAAATCTGTTATCTTAGTGGAAGGAGCAGGGTGGGGGGCTGTGGGATGGGAGATGAAGTAAGTTATTGTCAGATTTCTATTTTGAACTTGAGGTAAGCTCGTTGGTGTTTATTACATTATCAAAATAAACAAATAATGGGGACCACAAGTCATGCACGCACCCAAGTTTATAACTTGGCACAAACAAGTTATAAACTAAAACCTTCACTTAGGATGTGAATTAGGTGAAAATCTACGGCACATTTACTTGATCACACAGTGTGTCAAACAAAGATACGCTCGTGACCACAGTGGGCTACACTCAAGTCTCACCTCGTTGGGTCAGGTTAAAAAGAATACTGACACTTCTTTTTCTTAAGTAGTTTTCAGCCAGGAGTGTGAAGTTAAAAGTTTCTTGTGAGTCTTGAGCTACTTGCCAATCACACCAGTTTCTGTGTTTACAAAGTGTCTTTTTTCCGGAAAATCTTAAAGAAAAAAAAAAAACAAAAAACACCACACAACAATTTCAGGGTTTACATTTTTGTCAATGCAGATATGTATCCCTGAATCCACTGAGTACCCCTGAGACACACTCAGTGGCTTTCAAACTATGTTCCACACAACAGCATCGATCCGTCACCAACAAATACCAATGACGAAAATATTGTTTCAAAAAATTTGACCTATGCGGTTAAATGTGTAATGATGAATTGCTGACTTCTCCTCTTGGGTGGTGAAAACTTTCCTTAGTTTACTTTGGATACCCTTAAAAAGGTAGAAATTAGGTAGACCTAGATTACCACATGGAACTATTTTCATATCAAGATTCACCATTAACAGCCTTTCTTATCATTTTTATGCTACATTGTCCTTTAACAAAACTCAGGTAGAAAGTATTGTATACCTGAGACCACTTGAAGATTTCTTCCTGACCCTGGCAGGTGGTTTGAAAATATTTGTTCAAATTTTCTGTAACACTGTCACAAGTACCTTAAACAAGGAAGAATCCGTCACTAATGTAACCAAAGCTCACTTACGATTCAAATAAAGTATAGCTTTGGGAAGGCTGTTTAGTCAAGCCAGTGTCGCTCCCGGGATCCCAAGTACAGGTCAAAGTCTTGAGGTCCTGGGTTTCACAAGAAAAGTCCTTGGGCTCTTCAAGCACTTCTGTCCGTACAAGGAAAAAACAGATGAAAGACCTAGCTGAAGCTCTTTATCGAAAGACAAGTGAAATGGAAAGTTCTCTTTGGGGTCTGAGGCCACAGAGTTGCTCTGAACAATGAAAAGATTACTTCAATGGGGGCCAACCCATCAGCAGCTCCAGAAAGGCACACTGCGGGTACCTCATCTTGGTCCCTACTCTTTCCTTCCCTGGTGCTTTGCTGGGGTATCACCGAGGATGGCAGACGTGTACTGCATGTGGTCTGCACTCTGTCTACCTGATGAAAGTTGTAGCTCCAGTGCCTGCTAGCAACATTCAACAGTACTGCTACATGCAGACAGAGTGAACAGAACAACGAATGAATGGGGGGTCAGCGTTGCTTGGTGTTTCATTGTAGATGCCCTGGATTACAGGGAACCTGGGCTGTGCTTGGGATGCCGGGAAGCCAGGTCTGGGGACCCTGCTAAACTCAGCAGCTGGAGGCTGAGAGTTCCAAGAAATGTACGGGCGGCCAAGTCCCCGAGGCACCGCAGTTCTCGGAGGCCACGCCAAGTGGCACAGGTGACCAAGCGTCTGGGAGATCAGAAACAGCCTTTGGCAGGGGAAGCAGGGAGGGAGGAGTTGCAGATACCGCCCCACCGTGCAGGGGAAGGGAGGCCACTGGGTGAGCACACTGAGACCTACAGGGAAAGTGAAACGCTGCCTTCTCTCCCTTCGCCATCACCCATGGAGGTACCTGACACCTCTGCACCCAGTTAAGAACAGCAGCGGCCTCATCTGTGGAAGTCCTACTGCGTGCGGCCACCATACCGGGGCGGGGCCCTGGCCGTATGCAGTAACCCTCACAACAGCCATTACTGGGCCCATTCATAAAGGAGAACACTGAGCTGAAGAGGCTGGGAAACTTGGCCAAGAAGGCACTCCCAGCCGTGGCAAGAAGAGTCAAACCTGGGTCTTCGGCCACCACCTCGGCTGTCTCTCTAGGGCCATCCAGCCTGCAGCCCCTCTCCTCCCTCTCCCAGCCTGCAGCCATTCCAGCATGGCTAACGCAAAGCAGGACATCTTCCCAGTGGTCCAGGTCATGACCTGAACTTTCTCCCGAACGCTCTTGCTTCCTAGGAATAAAACTGTCAGTAAACTCAAGAAAACAACAGGAAATCTGACAAGTATTGCTTCAGACTGTCTTTGCCAGAGTCTCTCCTAGAAGACTTGGGAAACAAAAGAAAATTGAGGCCACGAGTGGAAACGTTTCCTTGTCTTCTGGGAAAGGAAATTTGATCTATTCCACAGGAAATGGGAGGGGGGCACAGAGATGTGTACACTCACTTGAGACAAAGAGAACGATGCCTCCCAAAACACCTCCCTGGTCCACCTTACAGAAGACATTTGTCCCTTTTTCCCTAATAAAAGACACATTCTTCAACTCGAATGCAGACACACTTCGATCAAGCTGTTCTCCATATATCTGTACACCTTCCAAATAACAGGATATGTTATCTTGATGGATCCTAGAAACGTAACAAATGGTGACGTTGGAGCCTTCTTCCACCAGCTTATCTTTAGGGAAAACAAACAATGGATCATGTCCAAGCATATTCTGTGCTGCAAGATAAAAGAAGACAGCTCAGTTAGACTTGGACACAAAAGTCAAACCAGCCCCCTCCTGCCTCACTCTCAACAGATAACTTTAGCTTTTTCTGCCTCCTGGAGAAAACAGGAACCTAAAATTTCTACAGCAAATCTATAAACTTTGGTGTGTGCAAAACAATCCTCTGTACCATCACTCCCACTGTCGCGATAATACCACTGCTCTTGTTCTTACTATGTAGACTGCACCATGACTGTCGCTCTGTGGATGATCGTGTCATTCCTGCTTATAGGTTATTAGGACAGCAGTAGCTGCTCTGTACTAATCCCAGCCATGTGGGAGGCCCTGTGTTAAGTGCTTATGTATATTCTCTCTTGTCATCCTTACCACCTTACAGCAATGGGGTGGGCAGGACTGAGCCCAAGTTCACTCACCCAGCAAGTGGCAAAGCCACATTCACACCCACCAGGTCTGCCCAGCTCCCAAGCCACGTGTCCCTCATAATCTCTGAATTGTCCTGTAGATCACTCCTCTTCCACCTTCTCAGATGCCATTCACCCAAAGAGCTCCTTTCATTTCCATCTTCCGTCTGTGTGGCCCATCAGCACATAAGAATCCTCAGGTCTCTGTCATTTTAGGCAAGCTCACCATCCTCCATGCCTCCCTCCAGCCTCCTCTCCACCCGCTCCTCCACAGTCAGCCTCCCCCAGGACCTGCCTGTGCCCATCGCTCAGCTGTCAATCACCCCCTGCTCAGCTAGGCCCCTGCAGTCTGGCTGCTGGCCCACCAGGGCTCTCTAAAATTGCCATCACTAAGGTCACCCAAGTGGAGTGGCCTGGGTGTGGGATTTTGTTTTAAGGTCCCCAGGTGATTCTATGTGCAGCCATGGTTGAGAATCAGTGCTTTGGGGATTAGGAATAATCAGCCTTGAAAGAAATCAAAGAAGAACATGAAAAGATGGAAAGATATATCCTGTCTTGGATTGGAAGAATCAATATTGTCAAAGTGACTATACTACCCAAGGTAATCTACAATCCCTATCAAATTACCAATGACATTTTTCATAGAACTAGAACAAAAAATTTGTATGGCTACACGAAAGACCCCAAATAGCCAAAGCAATCTTGAGAAAGAAAAATGGAGCTGGAGGAATCAGGCTCCCTGACTTCAGACTGTACTACAAAGCTACAGTCATCAAAACAGTATGGTACTGGCAGAAAAAACAGAAATATAGATCAATGGAAAGGGATAGAAAGCCCAGAGATAAACCCACACCTATAGTCACTTATTCTATGACAAAGGAGGCAAGAATATACAACAGAGAAAAGACAGTCTCTTCAATAAATGGTGCTGGGAAAACTGGAGAGCTACAGGTAATAAAATGGAATTAGAACATTCTCTAACACCATACACAAAAATAAGCTCAAAATGAATTAAAGACCTAAATGTGAGACCAGATACTATAAAACTCCTAGAGGGAAACATAGGCAAGACACGCTTTGACATAAATCACAGCACTATCTTTTTTGGTTTCACTCCTAGAGTAATGAAAATAAAAACAAAAATAAACAAGTGGTACCTAATTAAAGTTAAAAGCTTTTGCACAGCAAAGGAAACCATAAACAAAATGAAAAAACAGCCCTCATAATGGGAGAAAATATTTGCAAATGAAGCAACCAACAAGGGATTAATTTCTAAAATATACAAACAGTTCATGCAGCTCAATATCAAAAAAACAAACAACCCAATCAAAAAATGGACAGAAGACCTAAATAGACATTTCTCCAAAGAAGACATACAGAGGGCCCAAAAAGCACATGAAAAAATGTTCAATATCACTAATCATTTTAGAAATGCAAATCAAAATGACAATGAGGTATCACCTCACACTGGTCAGAATGGCCATCAAAAAGTCTACAAACAATAAATGCTGGAGAGGGTGTGGAGAAATAGGAATGTTCCTACATTGTTGGTGGGAATGTAAATTGGTGTAGCCACTATGGAGAACAGTATGGAAGTTCCTTAAAAAACTAAAAATAGAGCTACCATATGATCCTACAATCCCCCTCCTGGGCATATATCCAGAGAAAACCATAATTTGAGATACATGCACTCCAATGTTCATTGCAGCACTATTTACAATAGCCAGGACATGGAAGTAACCTAAAAGTCCATTGACAGATAAATGGATAAAGAAGATGTGATACATATATGCAATGGAATAGTACTCAGCCATAAAAAAAGAATGAAATAATGCCATTTGTAGCAACATGGATGGACCTAGAGATTATCATACTGAGTGAAGTAAGCCAGACAGGGAAAGACAAATAACATATGATAGCACATATATGTGGAATCTAAAAGAAAAAAAAAGACACAAATGAACTTATTTCCAAAACAGAAAGAGACCCACAGATACAGAAAATAAAAACTTATGATTACCAAAGTGGAAAGGAGGGTGGGGGGAAGGGATAAATTAGGAGTTTGGAATTAACATATAAACACTACTATGTATAAAATAGATAACCAACAAGGACCTACTGTATAGCACAGGGAACTATACTCAATATTATGTAATAACCTATAAGGGAAAAAAATCTGAAAAAAAAATGTATAACTGAATCACTGTGCTGTACACCCAAAACTTACAGGATATTGTAAATCAACTATACTTCAATAAAAAAAAATTTTTAAAGGAATAATCAGCTTTTCTTGAGTTAGTTTGGAGGTTATAGTTTTGATAAACCTAGTCCACTGTACGAAAGTTGTTGATAATGTTGTTCTTTCTTTCTCTATTGCTACCTTTTTAATCTCTATTTTTTCTGTTAAGTGTGTCTCTCAGCAATAGGATGTGATGGTTAAGAGAATGGCCTCTGGAGCCAGATTGTCCAGGTTAGAATTCTGGCTCTACCACTTCGTAGCCTGATGACTCTGCATGGGATTTTTTTTTTTTTTTTTTTTGCGGTACGCGGGCCTCTCACCGCCGTGGCCCCTCCCACAGCGGAGCACAGGCTCCGGACGCGCAGGCCCAGCGGCCACGGCCCACGGGCCCAGCCGCTCCGCGGCACGCGGGATCCTCCCGGACTGGGGCACGAACCCACGTCCCCTGCACCGGCAGGCGGACTCTCAACCACTGCGCCACCAGGGAAGCCCTGCATGGGATTTTTTTAAAGCTATCTGTGCCTCAGTCTCCTCATCTGTGAAGTAGGGATAAGAATTATATGTATTTCATAGGGCTGATGTGAAGATGGAATTAATACATATAGTGCCGAAAGCAGTGACTAGAATGCAGATTTGATTCTATTATTAGTATTAAATTAATCATTGGGCCTCTCATGAGTTAACATGCTATCAGTTTGAATGAATAAATTTGCATAAACACTTAGCTAAGGAATGGTTCTCTTGACAGGAATTTCAGATAATCTGTCAATGTATATAGTTGAGAGCACCAAATGCCAGTGCTTTACAACTAACCTGTAGCTTAGCTGAAGCATAAGAAATTGTGCAAAATGCTAAATTTTAATAACAAAATAATCAAAATTAAGAGACCTTTTAGTAATTAAACATAATTATCCATGATTTCTCTCATAATTATCCATGATCTCAAATGAAGAACTGCTTCCAGTTTTCCATATTTCCCTCCCTTGTCTCTACATTAGGGGTTGACAAGCTATGGCCCATGGGCCAATTCCAGACACCATCTGTTTTTGTAAATAAAGTTTTATTGGAACACAACCACTCATTTATTTACACTCTGCCTATGACTGCTCCCATGCTACAATGGCAGAGTTGAATAGTCATGACAGAGAATGTAGGGTTGTAAAACCTAAAGTATTTCCTATCTTGCCCTTTACAGAAAAAGCTTCCCAAATTCTGCTCTAGATGAATACACGTTTTGTGTTGTTCTAATAAAAACATATGTACAATTTATGTCCTGTTTTGTTCACTTAGCATTCTATAATATACACACTTCACACCTATGGAAAATGAATACTAAATTGTCTGAATTTGCATAATTACCTCAATGAATAAATTCAGAGGGAAAATCCTTAGACCTCTGTCTCCTGGTGGCAAGTTTCACACCTATGCTTTTTAGACCCAATAGGAGCCAAAGAAAAATAATGCTGGTGTCTACCCAGAGTTTCTCAACAGGGACTTCCACTATTTGACTACTGGTCCCCGAGAAATATTAGATAGTAAACCCCTTCACTCTTTTATCACCTCACTTCTTACCATCTGCTTCCTCCCATGAACTCCAGTTGCTCCAGAACCCTGGCTTGGGAATCCTGGCGTCATCCACCATACTCCTCATTCTTATAAAGTGTGCCGCGCATTCCAGAGGGAGCTCGGATTCCCAGCTCCAATGCAGGACTTGGTTCCGCTTCACAGTGGTGCTGTAGTTCCCCTAGAAATAAAGAGAAAAACTTGGAAACATATAGCCGTGTGGTCCTGGGAAATGGCTTGGCTGGACTTATCCCAAAGCACACACCTAAGAGTCCACTGTAACTCCAGGATATGGACAAATGCAGTCTGTTCTCAGCCAGCCAGCTTCCGAGCTCTGACGGCCCAGCAAGGAACCAGCCTTGGCCTCTTGCCTTTCGAAAACTTGGCTCCCAACCCCTCTGGGCCTCCAATTCCAGAGGGCTCAAGTGAGAGAGAAAACAGAAGCTACTGGAGTCTTGGGGGAAAAGATCAGAGAAAGAAGGTGTGCACACAGTGCTGGTCACAAGAGCGTGCTAAGAAGATTCTTGCACACTAGAGAATTAATTGAGGCACCCTTTTAAAAATAAGCAAGATTGATGAGAATTTTCTAATATTCATCAGATTAAGTTGGCCAAATCTCAGTAGTGGCAGTCCTTCATGGTTCCCAGGAATTCCACTGTCTCCCAGAAGTCAATAGATGGCTCCCAATGATTGCTTTGATTTTTGTTTCTTGTCTTTTCAGATACGGTGGCCACATGGACCATCGCCCCTCCCTTGAGCGCTAACCTTCAGAATCTTTAGTCCCCAGAGATGTCAACCTCATGGGAACGTCCTACACTGTGCTCTTGGGAAGCTTGTCCAAGTTGTACTGTAATTTGCTTTTCCCACACAGCGTTTAGTCTTAATCTTTCTAAGACAGTGGTATTTTCATTCTTTAACGCAATAAACTTCAACAGCTCCTTCTACACCTGACCCTGTCGTCCAAGGCCATTTACAGTATGACTCCAACTGCCTCTCCCTTGCAGGACTCCTGTCTCCAGACACAGTGGTCCGCCCCACACTTCGGGAAGAGCTGTATGCTTTACTCCACAGTACTTGCTCACGCGGCGTTCCGGGTTTCGCATCCCCAACTCTCCCTCTGAATTGGGAATTAGTCCCAACCTTCAAGCCCCTGTTATACCCCATCTTCTTCATGAAGTCTTTCTTGCTCTTTCCTCTGGTTTCCTCCCATCCCCACCTCTGCCCGAGCTCCCCTGCATACTGGGAGTAGTTGGTGGCATTTCATCTGTGGTTATGCCTCTGGCTCAAGTATGGCACCCAGAAAGCGGGGACTGGGCTTCATTCTTCTTCGTGGACCATAGCTCCAGGCACCCATGCTTTCAGTGGGCCCCTCAGGACGCCTGCTTTCTGCACCCACAGCTGGGAGACAGGGACAACAAAAATCTTGCCTTTCCTGTGGAAAACTGAGTCTGCATCCATTTTTCTAAGGGCCAATGGCAAGTCCTACAGTGAAAACAAGGGGGGCGGCACACATATCACACGCAACCAGACTCGGAGGCCTTCCTCCACCTGTGCCTTCCCCTCCCCAGGCCGCCAACCTTAAACAGTGGCCTTGGCCGAACCAAACACAGCCCCGGAAGGAGAAGCACTTCGTCCACCTGAAAGGCATCTAGTCATGCACGTCCTTTCTCACGCTAAGCAGAACTCCCATTTGTAAAACATTTATATTATTTCGGTTTATTGTATTCCTTTATCCCTAGATTACAAAACACACTTTTTTTTGGCGGTACGCGGGCCTCTCACTGTTGTGGCCTCTCCCGTTGCGGAGCACAGGCTCCGGACACGCAGGCTCAGCGGCCATGGCTCACGGGCCCAGCCGCTCCGCGGCATGTGGGATCTTCCCGGACCGGGGCACGAACCCGTGTCCGCTGCATCGGCCGGCAGACTCCCAACCACTGCACCACCAGGGAAGCCCCAAAACATACATTTTTAACTACAAGTTCTGTGGTCCTGATCCATGCAACACTTACTATTTAATACGAGCGATCACAGGTACCTTTTAATTATTATTTAAGAACCAATACCAAAATAAATAAATAAAAGGACCTCTGTCAGTCCTGGTGACCTCACTGTAATGTCAACAAGCCGCCGGCTGGATTTTGCCTCCCCCATCTCTTGGGAATTCGGCCACTTCTCTTGTCACCACGGTCACCACCCACTCCAGGCCCCTCTCCTCTGGACCGACCCCACTGCTTGCTTCCATTCCAACTGGTCACACTTCACCTCCTCCAGTTCTCCCAACTTCTCTCCACTGTGTGGCCGGAGTGAGCTTTCTTTAAGACTTCCAATCAGAGCTCATCACTCTGCTTCTCACCGCTCCCTAGATATAAAACAGCATCTGGGCACGACCCTCGGTGTGTGTGTGGTCTAGCCCTGTCCTGCCCACCCCACATGCCCCGCGCTTTCAGGCCTGAAGGCTCCCAGCCCCTTTCACTCAGGACCTCTGCTCACCCCAGCTGGATCTTCCTGGGACATTCCTCCTCACCCTCCATGCTAAATTAGCTTCTAATCTTCTTTCCTATTTTGGCTCCAACTGCCCTTCCTCCAAGGTGCTGGAGAAGGTCAGGCCTAATCTCACCCCACAGCCCCGTGTCAGCGACCTGCACTCCTCACGCCTGGGATACTCTGAATTGTGTGATCATCTCCTTATTTTTGCTCAGCACTCACAGCCCCATGCCTGGAATAATGCCTGGACCTGAGCCCACAGTCTAAAGCTCTGTGCTGAAGGATTTCATCCGTTCATTACTATGCAGTGAGCTCTGTTTTTCCCAGACACTCTCTGTGTGGATTCCGTCTAACCACAAGTTGTGCTTTGTGGTCTTTATAGGCCCATTGTGGAGGAGATAAAACTTTTCGTTGAATGCATCAATTCAGCAACTTTTAAAAATGTGATGACTGTGTCTGGGCTGTTTTCATTCATCCAAGTGGCAAGTTTAATTGGGCCCTGGCAGACATTAGTATGTTACAAAAACCTGGCATTTACACAGAAGTCCAACTGAGATCACTGATTCATTCCTGAGAAGTGAGCTCATCCCTCACTGACTCGCGCTCCAAGCCTCCTTCCAAGCTTGAGCTGCTACTCTACTCTGCCTTCTCCTGCCATTGACGGAACCATAAAGCAAGCGGCTGGAGAGGCTGCGGGCAGAACCCTGGCCAGGGTGAGCACGTAGTGCAGCCTGAGTGGCCAGCGCCGGCCAGGAGGCAGCTCAGAGTCCCTGGTCCAGCTGTGACAGCCTCGGTCAACATGCTTTTCCTGTGGCTTGTTTGGGAACAAAACAGTCTGAGGCATGAGTGAGGGTGCATTACAGGGACCTGCCCTATGAAAGGGAGATCACGGTCCAGACGGAAGCGACCTCTCTCAGCTGCTTTGTCTGACCCTTAACTGAAGGGGGACCTTATGTCTGTCCTTGACTTCAGGCCTGCGAGGTTCAGACAAGGGCTTCTCTTGGCATCGTCTGTTCAGGGACACGTGGAGACTGATGACCTGGGAAGACTGCATGCGGCTGTCACCCCTGTGGGGGGCCCGGGGCTCCAGCCAGAAACAGAGCTGCCTTGAGAGGGGCAGTTCCCTCCTCTGGGTGTGGCAGGTCCTCCACCACCCAACCCCAGCAGGAAAAGGGAGAGTTCTGTGTGGACACGGTCAGGGTGAGGCCGTCTCAGTTTTTCTTAAATTGTCCTCTTAGCGTTGTTCTGTTTGTCCTGGACTTTCTCAACTGTGCTGTAAACAATTCAAGGTCAAAGGTGTTTTTTCTTTTCCTGTTCCTGACATCTGGCATAGGCAGGTATGATCATCTTTTGTCAAATGAATAAATGACAGGAAAAAGAAGAAAAAAAAAAAGCAGCACCACAAACCTCTCTGTGCCTTAGTTTTCTCCTCTGTTGGGATCAGGCTGGCCTGGGTGTTATGGGGACCGTATAACCGACAAGGCAAAACTCTACCCTCAAACATCTCCAGCCTTGGTAGGTTACACAAGGAGGTTTCACCAGCGGCTTTACCTTGAAAAGAGAACTACCTGAATCAAAGGTGTAAACAGATACGAACAACTGTCTGTTCACATGTTGTTATTTTCTCTACTATGAAAGCAGAAAGAAGTGTCTTTTAGAAAAATAAAGAATGGGATCAACTTGGTCTATGGTTAATGTTACTTTCGCTAATGGTGTTAAGTGCTAGTTTTCCACGAATTCCTCCAGCTCTTCTCTCAAATTTCTTTTCCTTAGATAATTCTTAGCCTCAATATGACCTCTGCTCGATGTTGTACTGGGTCCAAATCAACAACCAGTGTATCCATGAACGATACAAAAAATAGGAAAATACAAAAATTATTAGCATGAGGGGGATGGTGGGAAGATGGGCTGGCGGTGGGGAGGGAACAGCTGTACATAAGCGTTGCTGTTGTTTAAAGTCAGAACACCAGGGAACACAATGCAAGTGCTTCTTGGATCTGTGTCTCCTGGCCTGCAGAACTAACAATAATAAACTAAGTTTGGCCTCAAAAAAAAAAAAAACCCAACACCGAACAACTCTCATGGTGGGAAGCTGCCCTTTGAGGGGTGGAATTCTAGACCTGGTATCAATCCTAAATCAACAGTCAGAATGATATTTAACTTAGGCCACTCACTCAGATCTCAAATGCAGTGATGGATAAGGAAAGTAACTGGAGCCTTTAAAGCTAGTAGCCTTTATGCTTCGCTAAAGGAACTAACCACCTGGCTCCCTGTACTCACGCCTCCAGCACCTGAGAGGAGAGTGGCCGTCCACTAGCAAACGGAGGTCCCCAGTAATGACACAGCACTGTGTTGCCCTTCCCTCCAACACAAATTCTCTGTTCCCTTCAGTGGGAAAATATCTCACTGTCCTTCAACATCCCATGCTAATAAATGATCATGATGTGGGCATAGATTATTAAGGTTCCCTGCACCATAAATGGTAATTGAAAGAAACTACCAAAGTTTGTAAAGCAATTATACACCAATATAGATGTTAGGAAAAATAAATAAATCAACTACCAAAGTGCCCCAATGCACTAGATGGGGAAGCATCACGCAAAACAGACACAACCATGATTTAAACCAGACAAGTGAAAAATCGATCCCAAATAATTCAAAGGCAAAAAGTGTGTGAAATTCAGGACTTTCTTAATTTAATTTGTGGTAGAAAAAGCCACATATGAGGCAACAAAGGACACTGTAAGTTACTCTCCAACATGGCCCATGGAGAACCTCTTCGCTGATTAGGGCAGAAAATGCTAGAATGGTTTATTCCTTGCATCTCAGCATAGCATTAGTAAAGAAACAGCCTGCGAGCCACAGGGGCATGAAAAATGTTGCCAAACTCTTACATCTGATTTAGGAAGATCTCTGGTGGACAGGGAAGGAAGAAGGAGGAGGAATAAGGTGATTGATCTTCATGGATTTTTGGAATCCAGTATTCACAAGGACAGACCCCAACAGCTTCCACAGGGAACAGAGCAGAACTGAGAAAATGATCTGATACGTAGCACAGCCCATCCAACCTACCAAACCAATACTGTCATGTTATTTTGTCCGGAACCCTCTTTTTTTTTTTTTTTTTTGCGGTACGCGGGCCTCTCACTGTTGTGGCCTCTCCCTTTGCGGAGCATAGGCTCCAGACGCACAGGCTCAGCGGCCATGGCTGACGGGCCCAGCCGCTCCGCGGTGTGTGGGATCTTCCCAGACCGGGGCACGAACCCGTGTTCCCTAGCATCGGCAGGAGGACTCTCAACCACTGCGCCACCAGGGAAGCCCTGTCCGGGACCCTCTTAACTAAAAACACAGAAATGTGATTATTTAGAACAACTATTCTGAGTTGCCCAAATATTTCCATATTGGGATTTGGGGGGATGTTATAAAAGATAAAACACAGTGTCAGAAAAGGATTTTTAAAATATTGAGCGAAAAAGAAAAATACTTACCACCCAGATGACATTGGATGTTTTAAATCTACTGATCTGTATCTGAAAAACCATTTTCAATTCCTGATGATAAGCGAGGCTGTGGACAGTCCATTGTAAATGCAAACACTGACATGTAGAATTGACAGAAACTTTCAGCGATTCAGGAGTTAATGGTAAAGGTTCAGATAAGACTGAAAGGCCAAAACAAGATATGAAATAACATTTAATAGGAGTATGATTGAATAGTCACAGATAATTAAACTGTTCAATATCATCATTGTTTAGCTGTGGAAATTATTGCTCACATATACATTCTAGAATTAGACACTTTGAAAACCTGGAGGGAATTCAGAAATCACTCAGCAGATAAAGAATTTAAGACCTAGATGAATGAAATGACTTGCTCAATGATACACAGCAAATTAATAAATTGATAAACAGTTTCACAAGACAAAAGAATGCTCTATTGAACAATCTAAATGGTTCAGAAATTTGTAATAAGGTTGAATAAAGAAAGAGGACATTTTGCTATAAATTTCAAGAGGACTTTTTGCTATAAATAAAGAAAGAGGACTTTTTGCTATAAATTTGCTATAAGAGGACATCTAAAATGAAAGTTTTCTTTTTGGAAGTCAGTATTTCATAGTTTATTAAGTAGCTATAAAGTGACAGCAAGTTCCATCTCTAGATATTATTGCTTAAATCTCCATGCACTGAACTTAAAACACCTCTGGCAAGAATTCACTGGACTCTTCGTTTGAGACTAGGCACTTAGTGTGAAATAAAATAATTGTGACAAGGTTTCTAGCTCAAGGAAGTAACCTAGCTGGAGAGACACAACAGACTCGTAAGAAGTAATGAGTCATTGCAAGTTTAGAATATTTAGTGGTGTGATAGAGTCTGTCAAAGAGTAGAGATTCAAACACGAAACAGATTTGCTGAGGTCAGTGAGCTAGGAAACAGCCCAGAGAGAGGATGGGGCCTGATGGAGCGAGTGAGATCACTGCTAATTCTTGGAGAAGAACAAAGCACCACTTTTTACATAAGCAGAGGAAATGCTGTACAGATTCAAAAGGAATTGCGTATTGCCGAATCAACCGGTTTCACTCCCTTCTGAGGGAGTCTAAAGTAAACTGGGAATGGTGCAAAGGTACTGAAAAGATTAAGACTGTAGAGAAAAAACAACTGATAATTGATGGTCCATGGTGGAGCAGATTTCATCTTTTCAGCATTCATTTTTCTAGTTCTTTGGGGGTTTCCCCTAGTGATCTGAGACCCTCTGGCACCTAGTTTAAAAGGCAAGAGAGTATGTTCTTTTGAGAATAAAAATGGAAAGAATCTCTAATACTGGAAAAAAATGTTCCAAAACTGCCATTCTACATGTGCTATTTTTCTCACAGAGAGGTAAAAATAACAGCGGCAAGATTGAACACGTACTATTTACCAGGCACAGTGCTAGGTGCTTTACATACGTTGTCTCGTGTAATGCCCACTGTAAAACTCAGACAGTAATTTTTTATAGATGGGGAAACTAAAGTTCAGTAAGCTTAAATGATTTACACAAAGCTATATGGGATTTAAGTATAGATCTCTCTAATACCAAAACCTTGCTCCCCTTTATTGCACTGCCCGCCAACTGTTAAGGCAGGAGCATCCTGCCCAATCAAAGGTCACATGGAATGGAATGTCTGAGAAGTATGCTGCATGGCTCCCACCATGTCCTGCCAAACTCAGGGTACAAATGAAAAGGACGGGGCTCTGGACCCAGCCAGATAAGCTGAGAAGCATTCCTGGTAGATATAAGCATGAAGTTTTTCA
Source organism: Monodon monoceros (assembly GCF_005190385.1). Taxonomy (NCBI): domain Eukaryota; kingdom Metazoa; phylum Chordata; class Mammalia; order Artiodactyla; family Monodontidae; genus Monodon; species Monodon monoceros. The sequence continues at coordinate 32,509,540 of NW_021703768.1, read as the reverse complement.
TGTGAATGGTCCACATGGTAGACAGGTTCACGATCCAAGTAAAGCATTAGCCTCAGAATTTATTTGAAAAAATCTCAGAAAATTCATTCTGTGGAAGTTAGGTTAACAAGAGTGTCCATAAAATCCAAGTTATTAGCCATCAATGAGTATCTTCCCAAAAAGATACCCATCCTTTGTAATATTTTGTAAATGCGGTGCTGGGGATGGCTAGAGTACCAATTAAAATCTCAGTATGGACTCCCATGACCTTGGATTTGGCAGTGGGTCCTTAGATATGACATGAAAGCATGAGCCAAAAAAGAAAAAAAATAGATCAATTGAACTCCATCAAAATTAAAAACTTTTGTGCATCAAAGGACCTTGTCAAGAAAGAGAAAAAAATCTAAGAATGGGAGAAAATATTTGCAAATCACTTATCTAGCATCCAGAATATATAAAGAACTCTTACAACTCAACAACTAAAAGACAAACAACTCAGTTTAAAAAATGGGCAAATGACTTGAATGGGCATTTCTCCAAAGAAGATGTACAAATGATGAAAAAGCACATGAAAAGATGCTCAACATCATTAGTCATTAAGGAAACGCAAATCAAAACCATAATGAGATACTATCTTACACTCACAGGATGGCTATAATTTTAAAAATGGAAATAAGCATTGCGAGGATATTGAGAAATTAGAACCTTTGTACATTGCTGGTGGGGACGTAAAATGGCTTTAGCACCGTAGAAAACATTTTGGAAGTTCCTCAAAGAGTTAAAATCACCATATGACCCAACAATTCCATTCCTAGGTATATATCCCAAAGAATTGAAAGTAGAGGCTCAAATACTCGTACACAAATGTTTGTAGCAGCACTATTCACAATAGCCAAACGGTGACAACAACCCAAATGTCCATCAGCAGATGACTGGATGAACAAAATGTGGTATATCCATTCGATGGAATAAGGAATGATGCTACAAATTAGGCAAACCTTGAAAACATTACACTAAGTGAAAGAAGCCAGATATAAAAGGTCTCATACACATAGTATGATTCAATTCATATGAAATATTCAGAATAGATAAATCCATAGAGAGATAAAGCAGACTGGTGGTTGCCAGGGGCTGAGGGAGGGAGGAATAGGGGATAATTGCTTAATGATTACAGGCTTTCCTTTGCGGATAATAAAAACGTTTGGAACTACATAGAGGTGGTAATTGCAAAACATATTCAACGTATTAACTGTCACTGATTTGTCCACTTTAACCATAAACTGATTAATTTTGTTACATGAATTTCACCTCAATAAAAATTATTTTTAAAATATACATGATCATGATAAAAATGTTCAAATAATACAGAAATTGAATCCCCAGCATCCTACCAACTCCACTCTCACTCCATTGCCAAGTTCAAATCATGTATGTTTTGCTTGACTTTTTTCCATACACTTAAAAAAATCATATTGAACTATGCACTCCATTTTATATTTTTTAAAGTACTTACACTATTTTTAAAAAGCTATAAAGAGAAGTAAAACTAAAATGTTAACAGTCATTTCTGGATGGTGAGGTTGAGTGATTTTAACTTTCCTTTTTATGCTTTTCTGTACTTCGTGAATGTTCTTTAGAAAACACGTATTACTTTCAGAACCATATAATATGCTAGATATTTTTTTTTTTTTTTTTGCGGTACGCGGGCCTCTCACTGTTGTGGCCTCTCCCATTGCTGAGCACAGGCTCTGGACGCGCAGGCTCAGCGGCCATGGCTCACGGGCCCAGCCGCTCCACGGCACATGGGATCTTCCCGGACCGGGGCACGAACCCGTGTCCCCTGCATCGGCAAGCGGACTCTCAACCACTGCGCCACCACGGAAGCCCTAGATTTTTTTTTAACATCTTTATTGGAGTATAATTGCTTTACAATGGTGTGTTAGTTTCTGCTGTATAACAAAGTGAATCAGCTACATGTATACATATATCTCCATAGCCCCTCCCTCTTGCGTCTCCCTCCCACCCTCCCTATCCCACCCCTCTAGGTGGTCACAAAGCACCAAGCTGATCTCCCTGTGCTATGCGCTGCTTCCCACTAACTATCTATTTTACATTTGGTAGTGTATATATGTCCATGGCACTCTCTCACTTCGTCCCAGCTTACCCTTCCCCCTCCCCACGTCCTCAAGTCCATTCTCTACCTTTGCATCTTTATTCCTGTCCTGCCCCTAGGTTCTTCAGAACCTCTTTTATAGATTCCATATATATGTTAGCATATGGTATTTTTTTTTCTCTTTCTGACTTACTTCACTCTGTATGACACACTCTAGGTCCATCCATCTCACTACAAATAACTCGATTTCGTTTCTTTTTATGGCTGAGTAATATTCTGTTGTATATATGTGCCACATCTTCTTTATCCATTCATCTGTTGATGGACACTTAGGTTGCTTCCATGTCCTGGCTATTGCAAATAGTGCTGCAATGAACATTGTGGTCCATGAGTCTTTTTGAACTATGGTTTTCTCTGGGTATATGCCCAGTAGTGGGATTGCTGGGTCATATGGTAATTCTATTTTTAGTTTTTTAAGGAAGCTCCATACTGTTCTCCACAGTGGCTGTATCAATTTACATTCCCACCAACAGTGCAGGAGGGTTCCCTTTTCTCCACACCCTCTCCAGCATTTATTGTTTGTAGACTTTTTGATGATGGCCATTCTGACCTGTGTGAAGTGATACCTCATTGTAGTTTTGATTTGCATTTCTCTGATAATTAGTGATGTTGAGCATCCTTTTGTGAGTTTGATGGCAATCTGTATATCTTCTTTGGAGAAATGTTTATTTAGATCTTCTGCCCATTTTTGGATTGGGTTGTTTGTTTTTTATATTGAGCTTAATATGCTAGATTTTAAAAGAAATATTAAGATACCTGGTTCACTTCACTACAATGACACTGCAGAATGCATAATTTAGTCTTCTAAATTTACACCAAAAGGCTGAGCCCCAGTTATCTTTCCAGTTTTATTCCCCACTGAAAGTTAATGAATTGGCATTCTGATTCTTAACGAGTTTGGGCAGAGTGAATCATGTATCAGGCCCTATTCACTCAAAGGTAAATGAAGTAAGTTGGAATTCCTGAATGCTCAAAGCCCAAACATGGTGGTCATATTCTATTGTTATTTGGCTAGAGGTTTTATCTCCGTTGTGAATAAAATGTCTCAATTCTCTAGTTAGAGGCAACAGCTGTTATTCATTCTCTCCCTAAACCTGTGTCTTCCAAGCCTAATACAGTGAACTAGAGGGAGATGGGGAGAGATGAAAGGGCAGATCCCTTATGGAACGGGGGAAGTTGTTTTAGTAGCCGTGGAGCCATCAGCACCAGGAAAGCAGGGTGTATGCAAAGTCACCCCACCTTTCCTAGCCCTCATTTCATCTTGCCTGTATGGTCGTTCGTTGCTGTCAGTCTCACTCTAGATTCAAATTTCCTGCAGGACAGAGGCGGAGGCTTATGCACCTTTGAACGAACTCTTGTCCCCAGAACTTGGCATGACGTCTTACCCACAGCAGATGCGGATCTCAAATGACAGATCCAGCATCACCATGATATCAAGTGCCTGCCTGACAAGCAGCCCCTCACTAATAATTCGTCCTTCCTGGCACTCTCTTCTCCCCAGGGCTGCTTTTCCCACCCAGCGTGTGAGCCCTGATCTCAGCGTGCTGTCATAGCCTGTTCTGTGTTTGTCTCTCCGCAGACTGTGAGCTGAACACGGGTGGGACTGAGTCTTACTCAGCACACTGGAACCAAGACCGTAACGTACCTCCCACGGTATAGACACTTCATGGCTGGTTGCTGAATGAGTGAGTCACCTACAAGTATCAACTTTACTTCTGGAAGCTCTAGAAGGCTGCCATATGACGCTTTAGACAAAAGGGGAATTCTTTATATTGACATATGCTCTTGGTGAGTGTTGAGTGACTCAGGTACTCGAGAGACAGCAGTCAGAAATAACTGGGTGGAAAGCAATCTAGGACATCCTTGGGCAATAGCAGGAAATGCCAAGGGAAAGTCAGAGAGATAAAGGAAATTGAGGATGAGGAAATTGAAACTAAGAAAAGGGGAGTGACTTTCCCAAGGCCACACAACCCAACCAGAACCCAGGGCTCTTGGCCCAACTCTTTAATTTATAACGCTGTACCGGCGTGTGGCCAAAAAGGGCAGGCTTGGAATCAGACAGACCTAGATCTAGTCACAGACTGTCCTCCTATTTTCCCCAACCTGTTTCTCTGTCTGGTCCCAACAACACTACTTAAGGAAATAAACCGTGGCCCATTCGTAAGATGGGATACCATGCAGCCATTAAATATAATGTTATTTCTAGAAAAACTTTTAACATCAAAGGTAAAAACTCTCATCATATATTGTATTAATTATTTTGATAAGTATATACGAAAGTAAACTTATTAAAGTATATATACTTCACTTTAATAATTTACCTGTATACACTTTAATAAGTGTATATAGTATAACTTCCTAGTATATATATTTATATTACATATAATATATATACTTTATACTATATATACTGTAATAACCATATATACTTTACACTAGTTATACTTCAATAAGTATACTTTATATATAAACTTTATACTATATACACTTATTAAAGTATGTATAGTATAAATACTCCCAGTGTACATATAGTATAATTTTACCTCTATAAAAAAAACCCTACACATTTATATCTCTTTCTCTGTCTGTGCATACATACGCACAAGAGACTGGAAGAAAATACATCCAAATGCTAGTCATGATCTCTGGCTGATGGAGAGTGAGCCCAGGGCCAACAGGAAGTGAGCCTGGGCTCTGTCTCATTGGACAGGAGAAGCTAGGTTACCCGAAAGGGAGTCTCAGGCCTGAGCCTGGCTGAGTGATTGAGTGAGAAGCCCAGTGGTTTGAGTGGACATTTAGTAGGTACTGGGTCAGATGCAGCAGAAATCGAGACAAGAAATCCAAGCAGTTAAGGTGAGGACAAAGCAGGATCACTTCGCAAAGCGGGTATGCTTAGCTGAGAAAGCTGGAAGCAGAAACAAAGACTGGTGGAGAGAAAAACAGGTAAATGCAAGTCTGATCTAAATAAAGGAAGCTGAAAGGGTGAGCAACAGAGCTTGCCCTGAGAGCAGAGTCCCTTGTAAGTAGAAGGCTCACAGTAAACACTTGTCAGATCAGATATGGAGACTTCACTAGGGAAGTGAGCTGGGCCAAAAGCTTAGGGTTAAACACCTGGGTTAAACACCTGGATTCTCTGGAGAGCCTGGAGTTGGGGCCCTGGGTCTGTCTGGGAATCAGGAGCTCTAACTGAGCCTAGACATTCTTATGGTACAGACCACCCACTCAGCCCCAGTGTGTCATGCCTAGATTTTAGCAAGTAAGATAGATGGAGTGAGGGGTATCGATACTACAAAAGAGGAGTTCTCCTAATTTCCACCTTTCAGCTCCAGATTATGGAAGAAACCAACAATCAAACTGTGATTTTTAAGAACCCATAAAAGTAGCACCTTCTCATGTGCCCTGAACCTAATAAAAAACTAAACCCAGACCTCAAGAATATCAGACAGAGAATTGAGCTCTTATCAGAACAGAATCTTCCTTTTATTTCCAAATAGCTTATCACAGAGTTTCAAGGGAAATGGATAACTTCTATGGATATTTCTTGCAAACATCATTTTCATGAATCCATGGACAGGAATTGTGTGAGTAATTACTAAGAGCATATGCCTGTACCCTCTGTTACAAAGGGAGTATACAGCAAAGAATAAATGCAGAAAGAGGAAAAGGTAAAGCTTTATAAAATACAGGTAAAAGCAACACAAACTTTATAAACCCATAGAAACTCTCTCAAGTTTGAATCTGTCTTCAAACTAGCTCAAAGTGATAAAATATGCATAAACATTTTAATGGTGTTGAATTCTTACTGACTTTATTTACAAAGTTGATTTATGGCCAAATACCTTCGCTGTGGGAGGAGCTAAGAGACAAATACTATTTCTTTACCCATAAACAGCATTTCAGCACTTAGCATATTATCTTGCAGGTAACAGCCTGTCAACGAACGCAGTTGTGGCACAGCCCAACTTGCTCTAACCTTGCAGCTGACACTGGACACATAACCCATCTCTACCCAGCAAGTTTAGAAGGAACTCCTCTGGCAATGGCCATGGACCATATATTGATCATGACATTCTCTGGGATTAGATTCACTGACAAGTTACCACTGACCAGGAAATCAAGGCTAAGGTATAGCTTACTCCATTGAGCAGGAAATCAAGCTTAAGGTATAGCTTACTCCAGTGACCAGGAAATCAAGCTTAAGGTATAGCTTACTCCATTGACCGGGAAATCAAGGTTAAGGTATAGCTTACTAAAATGAGCCATCAAGATTAGGAAGCTCATGACTAAGGTAATCACTGCTACTTACCAATTCCAAGTAATTTTCAAAGAAAAATGACCTGTTGATTTTTCTCCAAAGTACCTGTCACCTTGTTTTTTTTCCCCTAGGTGATTTTTTTTTTTTTTTTTTTTTTTTACTGTTCTTTCCACTTCTTACCTTCACTTTCGTAAGTTCTCAAGGACAGCAATGCCAAGAGGAATGTTGTCTGAAAAACTGCAAAGAGAGCCATAGGTTCTGGTTTTCTGAAAAAGATAAATTGCAAAGAAGGGAAATTTTATTTAATTTTAGCTGTGAGCAAGTTTCTTTGAACCAACTGTGGAAGACGATGGCATTAAGGTTTCCGTTCTTCTCTCCCCCTTATGTCCATACCCCCGTCACTGTGAATTTGGAGTCCCCCCTCGCCCCACAATGAGGCAATTTCCCTGCTCCATCTGACTTGCTTTGGCCCATAAATGAGGCAGAAGTGATGGTAGGCCAGCTTGGAGCCTAGGCCTCAAGAGGCTTTATGTATTTCTGCTTGCTCTTTTGTGTTTCCACCTTTGGCATGAAAAGAGCATTTCTGGGCTATTCTATTAGACCCAGGAGGAGGACAAGAAACCTGAGGCAGAGCTGAGCCCCTGAGTTGCTCCAGCAGGGGCCAGCCTCGGTCAGCCAGCAGCCGGCCACGCCCCAGCCCAGAGCAGCTGTTCCCAGATGTGCCACTGAGTCTGTGTGGCAATAGATAACGATCCACCAATCTCTTCAAACCAAGCAAAGGTTGGTGAAGAAAGACAAAGCAGAGAAACAAAAGTTAAATATTAAAAAAACAGTCACAGAAGAGCTACATTTGAATGAATTCCTCATGGGGGAGTCATCTCCACCCTGCCCTGTCTCCCTCCTTAAAATGTCACCTGAGAGAAATGAGCACTTGACACCGAAGAAGACAGGCAGAGTTTCATTGTTCAAGATAATTTCCGGTTTTCCTTGTCTTAGAATAGGGTTGTGAACTACAGGTCAAAGAGCTTCACTGACTCATCAGGTCCTCAGACCATTGGACAATCCGAGGGCACACAGAATAAGCCTGGATGGCCTCAAGGAGGCTAATATGTTCATTTCATAAGAAACGTTTAGTCAGGGGAAGTACTGAATTTCACTTTTCTACTTCAAACTCTGACTTATCATGGAGAGAAGCAAAGAAAAATTCAAAGTCATCTTTTGCCCCCATCTAGTCCCCTTGGGCTTCATCAAAAGCTCAAAATTCCATGAACCAGATCATTCATTTTCACTGCCCACACCCTCCATTTATTTCCTTTAAATGGTATTTTACAAGAAATGGGGACGACAGTGAAGACAGGAAGAGGGTAAACCAAACCATTCAATTACTTTGGGGTGGTCAAACCTGCTTACGTAGGAGCACAAGTCTTCAAGTGACAGCTTTACTTCCTGATTCTTTAAGCACTGCTTTCTGCTACTTCAATTTTTGGCAACAGGTCATCCATACCGCACTGAAGTCTCTACTGGCAACTTCAGATAGGGTCCTATTACAACTGCATATCAAAGCTGGGGGAAAACTGACTCAAGAGAAAAGATCTTCTGCTGAGAACCAAAGGGGAGGCAAAGGAAAATGGCACAGTGAATTGTCTGACACTCACTGTTCATTCAAATATCCATCCAATCCTGGTCTACGGCACAGGGTCCCATCCTCCTGGCACTTACGTCACCCAAGGAACACAGGAGCCACCACCATGAGGAGAGCTCATCCTTGCAAGTCAAAAGCAGGTGATTCCAGGAAATCCAAAAAAGAGGGGATATATGTGTACATATGGCTGATTCACTTCGCTGTATAGTAGAAACTAACACAACATTGTAAAACAACTATACCCCAATTAAAAAAAAAAAAAGCAGGTGATTCCGGGGGTGAGATGGACGCTGCCTCATGTCCTCTGCACGAAAGGGCTATTTAAGATGTTTGTAAAAAGGTGGAGTTTTAGTAAATCAAATATTTTACATGTCACAAAAATTAAACAAGTCATGGGGCAGAGAAACTTAAAACTAGAAGTTAGCGGCCACCTACCAATTAAAGGTAACCAGAAACTAAAGAATACAAGTTGTCATATAACAAAACTGAAAGATAAGAGTATTTACGAGGGATGTACTTCTAAGGTCTGAGTATCTCAGGACAGTCTTTGAGAATCACCAGGACAATCCTGTCTGAAGCCCTGCCCTTTCCCACCATCTCACATATGGCAGGTTGTGAAGCTGAGGACCTTCATTCCAGCAGCCACTTAGATTTCCTGGTTTTCCTTTCATCAGTTCTGATGGGCGTGGTTTTACACATGCTGGACAGGTGGTAGCCGTGACCCAGTGGTCACTGCCTGCACAGAACAAAGTGCTTATTTCCAGTGTTGTGACCGGGCAGCCACCATCCCGATACTTCAGGCTCCAGACCACCTCAGGACCTTTTGCAGAAGGACTACGAGTCCTAGCCTTGTCTGAGATCCTAAAATCAAAACAGTTCATCAAAACCTGCAGAACAAGAGTCAGCAGATGGGAGAACCTCTCAGAGACCCCTGTGGAACCCACTTTGGGAAATGCCCTATGAACAGATTTCCTGTAGGCACAGAGCCTGATGCTGCTGGAAAAACACAGACACCAAGGGCTCTGGGCCAGCCTCTTCCAAGCCCCAGGTGACCGCTGCACAGCCCACGTGGTTCCCCTCCACGCCTCCTATGTCAATCCTCCTCGAGTTATCGGACTCTGAGTGCATCAGCTATTTCCCTGTGAGACCCCCAGTAACAGAGTGAAAAGCCTGGAGGTGAGGGAGTGACCTGTGCAGAGATCCTGAGGTGGCAGAGCGCTGGGCATATAGTCAAGGAACAACACGGAGCCGGGTGTTGGCACGGGCGAGGAGGTGAGCGACCGGGGCAATCACAGGGCATGCGGCGAGGCAGAGCAGACAGGGAAAATGCTTTAGAGACGTCGGCTTCTACTCTGAGACGGGAGCCACTGGGTAGTTTTAAACAAAGGAGTAACACGGTCTACCTTATATTGTACAGGAAGGACCCCGTATTGAAGACATTGAAGGGGGCAAGAGTAGCATGAGGGAGTGCAGGTGGAGGTCACGGCCATAGTCCAGGGGAGACTGATGCTGGCTTAGACCCGGCGGGGGGCACGGCAGTGGCCATGGGAACGGTGATGAAATGGGAGAAATTTTAAAGATAGAGCTGGCAGGGTGTGCGGGGTGGTGATAAAGTGAGACATCGTGGATGGCTCCAAGAATTTTGGCCTGAGTCCCTGGGAAAATGGAATCACCATTCATGGAGAAGCAGAAGAATGATTTAGTGGGCTGTATCAAGGACCCAACCTGCGAGATCTCAATTTGAAATGCTCACTTGATATCCAAGTGGAGATGTCAAGTAGCTAGCTGGATACATCATGTGGAGGGGCCATGGGAGGGGTCGTGGCTGGGGGTATAAATCCAGGCATGCCTGGTGCATACAAATAGTATTTAAAGCCATAGGACTGAAAGATCTCCAAGAGGGTGTACAGACAGAAAAGAGAAAGAGGTCCGAGCACATAGCTCTGGGGTGCTCTACACCCTACAGTACTCCCCCTTATGCAGATCAAAATGAAAATCCAAGATTAGGCCAGGCTTTCCCCCATCACCTCAAGGATGAGGGCTGGTGAGTCCCTCAGCACCAGGCGGCTGCTTGGCACGTTCCCCTACAGATGCTCAGGGTGCACCAAGCAGGGTTTGGTTTTTCCTCTGAAGCTCTGCTTCTGACCCGAGAGAGGCTACCCAGCTCTCCCATTCATTCAACAGGCTTTCTCTCTCCACGACCATGAGCAAGGAGCATTGCCACGTCCACTTTCCAGTAAGAAAAGGAAGTCTGGGAAGTACGAAGTGGCAGAATTCAGAAAGGAAAAATACTTTCCTGCCCCATCTGCATGACATTGTCCTTTCCCAAATCTGTTCTCTCTCTTTTTTAAAAAAATTTCCCCAGTGTTTTAAAATTGAGGTATAGTTGAGGGAATTCCCTGGCGGTCCAGTGGTTAGGACTCAGCACTCTCACTGCCGGGGCCCAGGTTCAATCCCTGGTCAGCAAACTAAGATTCCCACAAAGGTGCACAGTGCGGCCAAAAAGAAAAGAAGAAGTACAGTTGATTTACAATATTGTGTTAGTTTCAGGCATACAGTAAGTTTATGTGTGTGTGTGTGTGTGTGTGTGTGTGTACACAGAGAGAGATTATTTTCCATTATAGGTTATTACAAGATACTGAATATAGTTCACTATGCTACACAGTAATTCCTTGTTGCTTATCTATTTTATATATAGTAGTTTGTATCTGTTATTAGGATTATGGGATTAACAAATCCAGACAAAATCTGTTCTTGATTTTTATTTTTCAGATCTCCATTTTTCCTACCCAGACTATGAGCTGCTTGAGGACAGTCTACACCTTATTCCCCACGTCTGTCACAGTACCAGAACGCAGTTGCTACCCAGTCAATAGCCAGTAAACGAACAAAAACTTGTACCAATTTTCTTGCATTCTCTCTTCCTTGCTTTCAATTTTATTTATTTATTTATTTATTTACTTATTTACTTATTTACTTATTTATTTACTTATTTATTTACTTACTTATTTACTTATTTATTTACTTACTTATTTACTTATTTATTTACTTACTTATTTACTTATTTATTTATTTATTTATTTATTTTTTTTTTATTTTTTTTTTTTGGTGGTACGCGGGCCTCTCACTGTCGTGGCCTCTCCCGTTGTGGAGCACAGGCTCCAGATGCGCAGGCTCAGAGGCCATGCCTCACGGGCCCAGCCGCTCCGCGGCATGTGGGATCTTCCCGGACCGGGGCACGAACCCGTGTCCCCCACATTGGCAGGCAGACTCTCAACCACTGCGCTACCAGGGAAGCCCTCAATTTTATTTTAATTAAAATAGATTCTTTTTCAGGCCCTTCTACATTTTCTGTTGCCAAATGTTGCCGAATTCATAGTCTTTCATTGACATTCCTTCTCTGGAGGAAAAAGGGAGGAAAGAAAAGAAAAATTACCCACTCCTTTCGTAGAACCTCTCATTCAAATCTTGTCTCTTTGCAAAAAGAAGATGCCTTTGAATATCCCTCATGTGTAATACTAGAGGGATATTCAAATATCTACTACATGTGTAATAAAAACTACATGTGTAATGAAAACACAGCTTTTGAAAAATCTGCCCCTCTTCACCAGCACTTCTTGTTCTGCCATTACTGAAATATTTATTCCTGAGAAGTTTCCCCACCTCAAATAATCCCCATGGGAAGCAGCTTAATCGATCACTTGCTTCCCAAGAACATGGGTGTGTTTCCAAACTCTTCAAAATTGGCTGGGTGCCCCAATGATGTCATATGCAAATACTATTTTAAAGAAGAAGCTGTTCAAGTAGGACACGGGATCCGTGTGTGTACCTTGTGAAAGAGTTCTATGTGGCAGTACAAAGAGTTGCATGCCACTTCCTGGAGGATGCCCACATCTTCCAGGTTCTGTTCTTTTTTTTTTTTTTTAAGAGCCCTGCCATTTGTCTTTCGGAGCCCCTTTGAAAGGGCCTCCACCGTTACAGCATAGGATTGATTACCCACAAGGTTTCACCCCAATTCCACCACCCCTTCCTCCTTAAGTATCCATCACTCGGAGGCAC
>NW_021703768.1:32457637-32497422 GCF_005190385.1 Monodon monoceros | reverse complement strand
CAATTCCACCACCCCTTCCTCCTTAAGTATCCATCACTCGGAGGCACGCACAGGGTTCAAGCACTTCTTCCCCGCCCTCTAAACCTACCATTAAGTGTTTCTACTAGTTTTGTAAGGTCAATCCTGATTTATGAGACTGAATTGACTCACAGCTCATCTTCTTTTTTTAAGCAATGTTTAGTTAACGATTCTTGCAATCTGTGATTCCAGATAGGAGTAAAGTTGAGTCTCTAAGTTGTATGTGAAGTCAAAGAAAGAACTGGAAAACCTGGATCCAAGGAATATTCTGGACCCAAAGAATATGTAGGCATTTAGTAAATGCTAAAGGTGATACTTCATTTGAGAAAAGATACATTATTCACCCAAATGGTACTGGAACAATGTACCAACCCAGACATGTATGGGAAAAGGAAGCTGTAACAGTTATATACAGCTGCTCTGACATAAGACTACTTAGGGTCTAATCCCCCCCTGGCACTTAATAACTATATGACTATAGACAAGTTACTTAAACCATCTAGGCTTCGATTTTCTTTTCTGTAAAATGAGAATAAACAACCTACCTCATAGGATTGCCATGAGGATCACATAAGATTATGAGAATATACACACAGTAAATTCAATTAATGTTAATTTGATCATTATTGCTACTGCTTCATTTCCTTCAACAAAATAAAATCCAGATGAACAAAGATGTAAATGCAAGACCATTAGCTTTACTAGAATAAACAGAGAACTCATAAAACTCAACATCAAAAAAACAAACAACCCAATTAAAAAATGGTCAGAGGGCCTGAAGAGACATTTTTCCAAAGAAGAAATATGGATGGCCAACAGGCACATGAAAAGATGCTCATAATTAAATCACTAATTATCGGGGAAATGCAAACCAAAACCACAGTGAGTTACCACCTCACACCTGTCAGAATGGCTACCATCAAAATACAACAAATAGCAAATGCTGACAAGGGTGTGGAGAAAAGGGAACCTCCTGCATTGTTGATGGGAATGTAAACTGGTGCAGCCACTATGGAGAACAGTTTGGAGGTTCCTCAAAAAATTAAAAATAGAACTCCATATGATCCAGTAATTCCACTTCTGGGTATTTATCTGAAACAAATGAAAACACTAATTTTAAAAGATGTATGCACCCCTATGTTCATTGCAGCATTATTTACAATAGTCAAGATATGGAAGCAACCCATGTGCCCATCAAAAGATAAATGGGGGCTTCCCTGGTGGCGCACTGGTTGAGAGTCCGTCTGCCGGTGCAGAACCCGTGTCCCGGTCTGGGAAGTTCCCACATGCCGCGGAGCGGCTGGGCCCGTGAGCCATGGCCGCTGAGCCTGCGCATCCGGAGCCTGTGCTCCGCAACGGGAGAGGCCACAACAGTGAGAGGTCCACATACAGCCAAAAAAAAAAAATATATATATATATATATCAGTGAGAGACTACATATGCAAAGTGTGGGATAAAAATCTGCATTTAAACAAGATCCCCAGATGATGCAGATACACACTGAAGTTTGAGAAGCACTACTATATTCAATATTTATTACATATTTTTGTCTCCTAGGACACTATGGATATATGAAGGAGAAGATTTAGCAGTTCTTGCTCTGACAAGGCACACTGCAGTGCCCACAGCAGGATAGGAAGGGAAATGTGAAAATGATCCCAGCTAGCACGTACTGGGTGCTAACCCTCTGCTAGGTGCTTTGCTAAGTGATTTACATGCATTCATTAATAGAATCCTTATAACAGCCCCCTGAAAGGAGATTCAATTATTATCCCCATACAAAGATAGGGAAATTAAGGCTAAGAAAGGCTAAAAGTAACTTGTCCAGGTTGACACAGTCAATTCAGAGCTTGAGCCATGTGAGTCACTCGCCAGTCACATCACGCTGCTTCCTGCATGTGTGAAGGGCATACGACAATCGACATTAAGGCATAAAAAAATTACTGATAATTAGAAAGCCAAGAAAATCTTAAGAAAAATTCCAATAGGATTTTATTAAACTTGACAAGTTATTTGTAAAGTTTATACAAAATGAAAATGTATGAGAATCATTTTCAAAAAAAGTTCTGAGGGAAAAAAACCACAAATATATACTCCTAGATATAAAAATATACCATCAAGCTGTAGCATTTAACACAGGTGATACTGGCAGAAGAAGAGACAAAAATAGATCGGTGAAGTAGGGTAGAATCCTGAAACAGGGCCTTATATAAATAGGAATTTATTTTACTGTAAAAATAGAATTTCAAATGAGTTAGAAAAAAGTTGTATGGTTATATAAACAGTATTGGATCAACTGCTTAAAACTTAAGAAAAAAGTTAAGTTACATTTTACCTTTCACCTTATACAAAAATCTGAAAATTTGCAGAGCTAAATGTAAAACCTAAATAATAAAAGTATTAGAAAAAAACTTAAAAATAATTTTTAGGTGAAAAAGACCTTTCTAAGCTAGACAAAGCACAGAAAGCATGAGATTGCAGAGTTGATTACACAAACATTTAAAACTTCTGTGCAGCAAAAGGTAGTTAAAAATAAAAGCACTGCGCTTCCCTGGTGGCACAGTGGTTGAGAATCCACCTGCCAGTGCAGGGGACACGGGTTCGATCACTGGTCTGGGAGGATCCCACATGCCGCGGAGCAACTAAGCCCATGTGCCACAACTACTGAGCCTGCGCTCTACAGCCCGTGAGCCACAACTACTGAGCCCACGTGCCACAACTACTAAGCCCGTGTGCCACAACTACTGAAGCCTGCACGCCTAGAGCCCGTGCTCCGCAACAAGAGAAGCCACTGCAGTGAGAAGCCCACACACCGCAACGAAGACCCAACGCAGCCACAAATAAAACATAAATAAATACATTTATTTTGAAAATAAATAAATAAAAGCATTATAAATGGATAAGCAGAATGTGGTATACATAAACAATGGAATATTATTCAGCCTTAAAAAGGAAGGAAATTCTGATACATGCTACAGCATGGATGAGCCTTGAGGACATTTTGCTAAGTGAAATAAGCCAGTTACAAAAAGGCAAAGACTATATGATTCCCCCATTTATATGAGGTACCTGGAGTATTTGAATGCATAGAGACAGAAAGTAGAATGATGGCTGTCAGGGGTTGGGAAGAGAGGGGGAATGGGGAATTATTGTCTAATGGGTACAGTTTCAGTTTTGCAAGATGAAGAGTTCTAGAGATGGACGGTGGGGATGGTTGCACATACTTAATGACACAGACCTGTGTACTTTAAATGATTAAAATGGTACATTTTATATTATGTATTTTACCATAATCAAAAAAATTTGGAAAATGAGCATTACACTAGAAGCAATATTTGCATCATCTACAACAGACAAAAGATTAAGAAACTGAGTACCTTAGAGCTTCTGCAGTAAACAGAAATAAGAGAAAGCAACTCAGCAGAAAAGTGAGCAAAGGATACGCACAGGTAATTGACAGGAGACACACATGATCCATAAATATTGTGTTTAGAAATATTAAATGGCAGCAATAATCAGCAAAATGCAAATTAAAATGCCTTATTGGGTTTCACTCATTTACCAGATTTGAAAATTTAAATTAAAAAAAAAAGAGATAACACCTGGTTTTAGGAAGGATGAGGGAAATAGAGTCTCATGGGCTGAGTTTAAATTAGTACCTGGGGTGGGTCAGTGGTGCAATTTGAAGGGTTTTATCTATCAAGTTGAAAAATGGATAAACACTTGGACCCACAAATCTCTCTCCTAGGATATTATACTTGGGCTTAAGCACAAAGATGAATGCACAATCTTCCCTGAAGCACTGTTGCTAATGCTGAATAATTTTAAACAACTCAAATGTCCATCAATAAGGGAAAGGATGAATAAATGTCTCTAATTAAAATAATAAGAATAAGCATTATTACTTTAGAATAACATGTAGCCATTAGCAAAAGAGGTACATACAGAGATGTGAGAGCTCTAAGACATGGGGGTGAAAAAATAAGCTGCACAATGATACTAAGATCTCATTTACATATATTAAAACATAGTGTAGGCCTTCCCTGGTGGCACAGTGGTTGAGAATCTGCCTGCCAATGCAGGGGACACGGGTTCAAGCCCTGGTCCGGGAAGATCCCACATGCCACGGACTAGCTAAGCCTGTGCACCACAACTACTGAGCCTGAGCTCTAGAGCCCGGGAGCCACAACTACTGAGCCCTCCCACCACAACTACTGAAGCCCGCGCGCCTAGAGCCTGTGCTCTGCAACAAAAGAAGCCACCGCAATGAGAAGCCCGTGCACCGCAACAAAAAGTAGCCCCCGCTCGCCACAACTAGAGAAAGCCCATGTGCAGAAACGAAGACCCAACAAAGCCAAAAATAAAGTAAAATAAAATAAATAAATAGATAATTGTACAATTTTAAAAAAAGAAAAATATCTTAAAAAAATATAGTGTATATATACATATCATGCAATTGTATAGAAAAGAAGAAATCTTGGAATAGTAGGTACCAACCTGAACTTACCCTCTTCTGTGTGGGAGTAGGAGTGCATTTCATTTCATATAGTTCATATATATATTCACTTATTATTTGCATTATCTTTAAAACACAAAAATAAAATAGACAACCTTGTAAAAGCAAGGACACAGCTGCTGGAGAAGAAACTTGTGCTTTACAGAGCAAGGAAGCCTGCTTGGAGG
Source organism: Monodon monoceros (assembly GCF_005190385.1). Lineage (NCBI taxonomy): Eukaryota > Metazoa > Chordata > Mammalia > Artiodactyla > Monodontidae > Monodon > Monodon monoceros. The sequence goes on along the minus strand of NW_021703768.1, from coordinate 32,492,721 downwards.
GAGGGGTATTTCTCACAAAATCTTATTTGTCTTATATTTCCTCCTTTCATATATTTTTTTCAATCAAGGAGGACTTCCTCCCCCAGGGAAAAGAGAGCCAGGGCTCACTGTTCCTGTAAGTGAGCAAGATGACACTCAGTTTTCCTTCTACCCAAGCCAAAAATCCTCCCACAAGGAAAACACACACCTTCCTCTTGTCAAATCACAGCACCACCGATTCCTCTTTCAACACCCTGATAGTTTTCCTGATTTGGTTCCTTTTTCAGGACAAAGGGTTACAAGAAACAACAGAGACTCTGGAACACCTCTCTGCACCCCTGTAGGTGTTTCTGCTCTTTCAGGTTAAAGAATGGGGTAGAAGGAAAAGACCCAGTGTGTAAGTGTTCTCCCCAGTGTGGCTCCAGTCCCCGTTGGACACCTAAGACCAGCCCTTTCCTCTCAAGGTGGCCTTTGATACAGAAAGTTTAGAGGTTTAGACACATTTGCTGAGACAACAGGAGACAGAACAGGTACCACAAGGAGGCAAGTTACAGCTGGGAATTAGCTCTGTCCAACAATCACGTTAGCTGGTGAGCTCCCTGCCACTGGAGGCATTCCAACAATACTGAACGCTATCTGGGAGATGCCAAACTTAGCATGCCGTGATGATTCTGCGTAGGCAGGTGAAGCTGGAGGCCAGCGCTCTGAAAAGCTTCAAGAATGATTCTAAGACACAGCTAAGTTTGGGAACCCCTGGCCACTATGACCCTTTGGGGCCCTTCAGCTTCAAGGGTCTCTGAGTGCATTTTAAAACAGCCAAGGAGAGAGACAAAGCAGGACAATAATGAAGCACCACGAGTGGGGTGGGGTGGGAAACACTCTAAAAAGGGTCCTAGAGTTTGAGGCACAACACAGTGGTTATAAGCAGATTCCAACGCCAAATCCTGACTGTCACTCGCTAGCTGTGTGACCACAGACAAGTTACTTAACTTCTCTGGGTCTCAGTTTTCTCACTGATAAAATCAAAATGAGAAAACTGCTACCTACCTCACTGGTGACGCTTAAATCGTCTAGCATATGTACAGTACTTAGAATACTGCCTGGTCCCATAGTAAGTGTGAACCATTATTATTTTGAAGAGGAGGAGACAGAGGCTGAGGCCATAAAGTTAACCTGACCCAAGTCCCAAAGTCAGTTTAGACGAGAATAAGACCCAGAGCTCCCCTCCTTCTAGCTCAAATGAAATACACTACATTCAGTTCTATCATATCCTCTGCCTACATCGACCTCTCGAGCTGGAGACTAAGCTTGTTCAGTCTTCAGGCTTGTCAGTTACCAGGCGTCCCTGCTCAGTGGCACGGCGCACTGTGCTTCCCACCATAGGACAGGCAGGCAGGTAGGATGGATGCGTGAGCGGGCCAAGGACTGTCAAGAAAGGGCTCTCGGTGTCAGGGACAAAGCCCCGCGCTTCGCGATGTCATTGCCACCGCGGCCAGCTCTACGGTCTTGGACAAGTTATTGAACCCCTCCGTGCTTTTTGCCTAGGAAAGGTTTGTCTATAAAAGGATGAGGGGTGGGTTAGTTACAAACGCAAGGCTCCCACCGCCCGGCCAGACACCTCGGCGCTCCTTGCATTCGCTTGGCGTCTACCCCAGACACCTCCCTGGGATTTCCTGCTCCACCTGCGCGTGAGCGCCTCCCGCTTCCAGGTGTAAACAGAGACCGGGTGGAGGGAGATCGCGGACTGCGAGAGGAATGACTGTCAGGTGGGGGTTAAGGGAGCGTGAGGGGAGGCTGGAGACAGCAGTTCACTCTGGAGTGTTGGGAGAGAGGCAAAAGTGGGTCAAATGGGAATTTTAACTCCCAACTACCTGCGAAGGAGGCGGTGGGATGGCGAACGTAAAAGCAGGGTAGGAACCGTCGTGGTGTCCCCAGCAGCGTGCGCTCTGGGAAGAATTAGTATTCCAGTGCTACGCACCAGGCTGGCGCGCCACGGGTGAGGACCCCTCAAAGCACCGTCTCGGAGCAGAGCGAATCCCGAACCAAAGCAAACGCGGGGCCTCGGCAGCGCCAAGCAGGGGAGAAGACGGCTGAGCTCCAGGCCGCGTCCAGCCGGGAAGGGCCGGCAAAGGGGTCGGATTCTACCGGACGCCACCCAGGTCCGTCCGTCGGAAGAGCCACGGAGGGAGGCGGGGCGCGCGGAGGGGACCGGTACGGGCGGTCGGGTGGGTACTCACCCCGCGGGCGGTAAGGCTCCGTGAGCCGGCCTGAGTCGTCGGCTTGGCTGCCGCCGCGGTGCGAGGCGGGGGCGAGCGCGGGTGTGGACGTGCAGGGCCGGCCCCGCGCCCAGGCAATGAATCAGCTGCGGGGCGTGCGCCCAGGGGCGGGAGTTACGGGAAAGCCGCGGGGGAGGGCAGAGGGGCGAGGACTTTTGCAATTTCCCGTCTCGCTGCGCACTCTTGGCATTCCTGGGGCCCACAGGAATTCGCCTCCTTTGGGTCCCCGGGGGGAGCGGACGGGACCCAGCAGAGGTGCGGGCCCCCGGACGTGGGGACCGGGGGGAAAGGAAGTGGGAGAGGCCTGGAAGGGAAAAGTGGAAACCGAAAACTCGGCAGGCCGGGCATTGCGCACCCGTGCCGCGCTGCGGACCCCGCCGGCCGGCCACCCCGCGGGCGCAGAGCGAAGCCGGTGGGATCCCGCGGGGCCACTTGTTATCCCAACCTAGAGGCAGAACCCCTGGGCTCCCGGGCAGAAAGTCTTTGGGTAAAAGACAAGCGCCGCAGACAAACTTCTTACTGTGTTTCCGTTTGGCGTTCAGAGCAATACAAATAAAAGGTAGTTCTAGGATCCTGCTTTGCGTTCCTCTCTAGAAACACCCTGTCACAGTCTCGCCTGCACAACTGTCCTGAAACCTTAGTTTCACAAAGAGCTGTGTGTGCTGCAGCATGGCTTACTTTTCCTCTTAATAATGCCGTCCAGACTTTGAAATACGTATTTCAAATACAGGGCCTTTGACATGCATACTTGCCCTCTCCTCGTAGTTATATGATGGACTCTGTAAAGGCTTATCGACTTTGGAGCTGGTATGGAAACCAACTGAATACTGTTGCTATGGTGGTAGCCTTGGACCCAGAGAGGAGAGTGGGGGGCTCAGGTGTCGGGAAGGGATGCCCCGCAGCTCCGGAGACTTGTTCATGGGGCCTAGTTTTTGGTCAGCTAAGCCTGGTGGGATTCAGGTACTGCAAAGTACCACAGATGGCAGGGACTGGGGGAGCCACGAGTAATCAAGAAGGGTCGCCCATGAATCATATCTTAGAATCCCTTATGGAATTGACTGGATGGCTCAAAATAATGTCAGAATCAGCCCAAATGTTACTTTTATGTTTGTCCTTTTTGCTCCTTTATGTCATTTTTTGCTCTCCCAATGCCATCCCAGGGAAAGAATTCTTTTTAGGCCTAAATACACATAATATCTAATGGTGCCACAAAGACAGCATTACTGTGCTCCATATAGTAAATGTTTGATGATAATGCAGTTAAAGGTACTTTTGTCTAAATAAATGAATGGTCCTTTGCCACACCTCTCATTACTCCAAGAGTTTGTGTTTTTTTTAAACATCTTTATTGGAGTGTAATTGCTTTACAGGGGTGTGTTTCTGCTTTATAACAAAGTGAATCAGCTATACATATACATATATCCCCATATCTCTTCCCTCTTGCATCTCCCTCCCTCCCACCCTCCCTATCCCACCCCTCTAGGTGGTCACAAAGCAGGGAGCTGATCCCCCTGTGCTTTGTGGCTGCTTCCCACTAGCTATTTTACATTTGGTTACCTGGTCTGACAGAGGTTCTGTAGCCACACAGATGGCTAAACTAATGGAGTCCAAGAGTTTTTTTTAAATGGAGTCCAAGAGTTTTTTTAGAGACATTAGTTTAGCCATCTGCGTGGCTACCCAAGGGTTAGGAAGGGTTAGGAAGGCTTTCTGATTCTCTGTTTCACTGAGTGAAAAAAAATGTTAATTTCTTCTTTACAGAAACAGTTCAGAGGGGTGTTTCTTATAGCAGATGAGATGCCAAATAAAACATATTGAGTGTGATGAATTTCTGCAAAGTGAGTCTTCACTTACTTTGGGCTCCTATAACAATTGAAAGAAACTGAGTTACAAAAAGTCGGTGCTGTTGGTTCATGACCTCAGGGAATTCCCCTAGTGAAATTCTAAACTTGCCCCCTTACACAAAGGTCAAGGAGAGGTAGACCCATTCAGATTGGTAGATGGCAGTGTTAATAGGCAGGGAATTTACATAGAAGGCTTGTCTCAGGCAGAAGCAAGATAAATACATCTCCTCTCCTGCCTGCCAGAATCTTAAAAGTTTACATAGAAGCCTTAATGGGGTTCAGTCCAGTGTACAGACCACATGATCTCAACAACACATTGCTCTCTCAAGGCTACATCCTTGAAAATGGCTCCTGGTACAGGAACAGTGGACAGAACATACATTCTAAGGACAGGGGAGGGGATAAAGAGACTCTAATTGCCTGGGGTTGGAGGGTCAACCGGAGGTCACGTCCTCTCAATGACATCCTCAAACAGGTGCCCACAAAAAATTCATTTATTTTGTGCACCACTCTAATTTCTTGAATATATTCCTCTTTCTAGAGACTAGTTACTATAGCACCTGTAAATCTGTGATCATACCCTTAGGATGGTGTACTAGGTTGAATAGTGTCCTCTAAAAATTCATGTCCACCCAGAACTTCAGAATATGACCCTATTTGGAAATACTGTTTTTGCAGATTTAATCAAGGTAAGATGAGGTCAGACTGGATTAATCCAATGACTGCTATCCTTATAGGAAGAGGGAAATTTGGACACAGATACCCAGGAGGAATGCCATGTGACTACTGAGGCAGAGATTGGAGTTATTCTGCATCAAGCCAAAGAATGCCAAGGATGGCTGGCCACCAGCAGAGGCCAGAAGAAAGGTACAGAGACGCATGGTTTTAAACACAGTTTCATATGTTGTCAAAACAAAGAACATTAAACAAGTCAGGGATAAATTCCTTCAAGGTTTCAAAAAGCCCATATCAGCACGTACGCAGGGAGTTAGTATGGCCTTGGCATCTGGGGAGGGAGTCTTGTCATTGAAGGAGTACCAGCGTTAGCATCCCAGGAAGGAAGGCATTTAATCTTTATTTTTAACATGGACATTCTTTACTTCTGGTCAGTGCTCCCTTTTCTTTCATAATTAAAGCAGACATACAATGTATGTTTGATACACCACAAACAGGCTGTTTTAGTTAGCATAAAATTCAAGTTAACTCATGCATAAGCCAGAGTGACTTCCTCGTACCTCAGTATGTGAAAATTTCCTTTATCATTTCCCTGGCCCCTTCTTGTTCTCCATGTGTCCCCTAGGTGTTGGTGTGTCCCAGGGCTCCATCCACGGCACTCTCCTCTGAATCCGCACAGTCTCCCAAACGATCACGTCCATGGTCCTGATTTCCATTATCACTTGTGCTCTGATGACCCTTGAATCTTCCTCTCCACTGCAATTATTTCATCTGAACTCTAGACCAACTTATTTGTACTTCAAAATCAATATGTCCAGGTTCAAACGCTTCATGTTTCCCCCTTTGATTCTCTTGTATTAAGTGAATGGCCAAAACTTTAATTCAGGTACCAAATCAAAAAACCTGGGAATGACCCTTCATCCATCCTCCCTCATCTGCCATCTTCCACCAGAAAGTCTCATATATGTAACTATGACAGGGGAGGCATGAATGGAATGTAGCCCTACCCTATGAAATTTCTCAGGGGAAATATAGTTCTATAAATGTTAGTAACATTATATAGATATAACTATGGATATAGATATAGGTATATAACATCAGCTATGTAAATTGTGAAATATAATAATTATTCTATTTGTTCAGCTGCTACAAATATCTGTAATTACATGTTTGGCAGTATTTGGTAACCGAACTGATAGAACTTGAGGGAATTGGGAGTTTTCTGAAGAAAGTGGCTTCATCAAGTAAGTACTAGATGATGATTTACAATTACCCTCATAGATAAGAATTCTCTATTTTGGGGGGCATGTTATCACATTTGACATAGTAAAAATTCACTTTTAGGTCTTAAAGCATGCTGCTGTGGTTATGATCGTATTGGTGATACTGGCATTATTTCTAAGAAAACTTAATGGAAATTAAAATGTTATTTTGTAAATGTATTCTTGTATTGTGAAAAACTAAACAGGCCTTTTGAAAAGTTTCTAATCTAAAGTATATCATAAAGCTTGGTTAGTTAAGAGATAGCTATTATTTCCAAATATATATATATATATATATATATATATATATATATATATATAATCCAAAAGCAAGTAAAACAAGGGAGCTGGCAATGACAAAGCAAGATGTTGAGTGTTAGGGGGCCACGTGGAGCTTTCATATTTTATAATTTCAGAGGATGACCTATAAGTACTTGAGTATGAATTGCTTTCCTTCAATGTCTGTTAAGTGAATTTAAGTGAGGGATAACATCATCCTTAATAGTTCTAAAGGAGTTTCTTGCTTGAACTAAATATTACTGGAAGATTGGGTGATGAATTGATTGATTCTACATATTCCACCCTCTCCTGGATATTGCAATTATGTTCACACCTTATTCCAGAATCATCAGAAACCAGACAGTGGGGAGAGCTTTTTTGAATCTTTATCTTTTTTTGCTCCGTGGGCTTTAGAGATAATGTTGAATATGTGTTTGCTTGGATAGCTGCTTTTATTCTCTTGACCTATGGTTATGGGGATTAATAAAAATGAGTGCAGTAATTAATGCTACAGGATAGAACATTAATCCAGTTAGGAAGGAAGTAATTTGGGGGAGAGTTAGGTGGGAGCTTTGAGAACTTTTGAAAACGATTTGCTAAGCTTGACCTAAAATAAGTCTATAGTCGTGTTTATATTTAAACAGCATCTCTTATAGACAGCATGTAATTGGGACTTTTTTTAAAAGTACATTCTCTGCATTTTAATTTGATAGGGAGTGTTTAGCACACTTACATTTAAGGTAATTATTGATATGGTTGGGTTTAACCTACCACTTTACTATACGTTTTCTGTTTTGTTCCCTCTGCTTTTTCTTCTCCTGTTTCTCCTTTTCTGCCTTCTTTTACATTAAATGACTTTTAAAAGAATTTTATTTTAAATTTACCTTTTGGGTTTTTGTTATTCCTCTTGACAGGATTTTTTGGTGTGTGGCCTAATGGATTACAATATACATCCTTAATTTTTACTGTTTGGTTGAGATAATATTGTACCATTTCACCTACCATTTAACCATGCCTCCGGTCCTTTACATTACAGTAGTAAAATGTATTGCATTATGACAAGATAAAACTGGCATGTGATATGTATTTTAAAGAAATTAAGAGGAAAAATAGTCTTTTATATTTACCCACATATTTACCTTTACCCCAATGTTCTTCAGTCCTCCCAGAGATCTAAGTTTTCATCTTATCTCATTTCCCTAAGCCTAAAGAACTTCCTTTAGCATTTTTTTAGTGCAGGTATACTGGAGATACGTTCTCTTAGTTGTTTTTTTTTGTTTGTTTGTTTTTGTCTTGTTTTGTTTTTTAATGTCTTTACTTCATTTCATCCTTGAGGGATATTTTTGTTGGGTATAGGATTCTCAGTTGACAGCTTTTTCCTTTCAACACTTTTAAAATGTTCTGTGGTTATCTGGCCTCCATTGTGTCTGATGAGAAATGATCAATTATTCAAATCATTGTTTCCCTGTATATATAATGTGTCATTTTTCTCTGGTTGCTGTCAAAATTTTTCTTTCTCTTTGGTTGTCAATAATTTGACAATGATGTGCCTAGAGATTTAAAATATATTATTATAATTATTCATCAGGTTTGACATTTGTTGAGCTTCTTGAATTTGCAAATTTATGTCTTTTAACAAATTTGAGAAATTTTCAGGTAGTATTTCTTTAATTTTTTTTTTTTCTGTTCCATTATCTTTCTCATCTCTCCCTGAGAATCCAATTACTCATATGTTAGGCCCCTTCATATAGTCCCAAATACCCACATGGCTTTATTAATTGTTTCCAATTTTTTCTTTGTGTTTTTCAGGCTGTATAACTTCTATCGAACTGTATTTAAGTTTACTGACTCCTATCCTATAATCTTAATTTTGCTATCAAATTCATCTTCTAAATAGATAGTGTAAATTTCAGTTCTCAAATTTTTCTTTATTATATATATTTTCTATTTCTTTACTGATATTTACTGTCATTTAGATCATGATGGGCATCTTTTCCTTTACCTCACTGAGCATAGTTCTAATTGCTGCTTTTACAGCATTGCTCATTCATTCCAACATTTAGACACCTTAGTGCCAGTCTTTATTGATTGTTTCTCTTATGACAATGGATCACATTTTCCTGGCTTGTTTATTTACTCATTTTTGGATTGCCAAGTAATTTTGGACTGCAACCTAGATGTTGTAAATATTATGTTATGAAAACTGGATTCTGTTACATTCCTCCAAGGTATTGATTTTCTTTTTAAATGGGCAGTAAACGTGGTGAGACTCAAACTCCAAACATGATATTGATCACAGTAGTAGAAGCTCAAATCCGAGTTCAGTTGTTTTTTTTTTGGCTTTAGCTGGGCTCCTTTGAGTCTGCCTTGCACAATCATGATTCAGAGATTATCCGTGATGTAAGTTTAAACACAGAATATAAGCTTCTTCCTCTCTAGCTATCTCTTTTCTGCCATTTCCCACCTCATTTTCCAAAGGATGTGGTTGCCTCAAACTCTGACCTCTGGTTCTTCAAGCCAGAAATGTTGTAGTCTTTCTAACAGAGCTCTAGTTACCCCCATGCTGCCAGACTTGTGTGATCTCAGGCTAAGGGCCATAAAATGTGGGAAACTCCCTCCCTACTCTTTCCCTGCTTCGAAGTGTTAACTCCCTTCCAGAATCTTCCTGTTTTTGTCAATTCTGCTTTTAACTGCTTCTTATATTTTTTCCTAGTGTTTTATATTGTCATATGTAGGAGGGGCAGTTTAATAGGAGCCACTCAGCTCTGACTGGAAGGGTACTCCCTACAGTTATATTTTGAAGTGCTAAGTGATGAGATTATTGGGAGAAAATGGTAGGAACTCTTTTTTTTTTTTTTTCCCATTTGCTAGGTTAGTTTTCTCTCCAATAAAATATTCTTCTGAAACAATCCAGTTTTTTCAAAAGATTGAAATATATTTGCCTTAGACTTCAATCTGGAAATTGATGAAAGCCTACTGGAATCAAGTAAGGTTAATCTATTATCTTAAACATCACTTTAGGGTAAAAATCTGTGAGTATTAATCACATTACACTACTAAGGAAAGAATTTTAGGAACAAAAAAAGGATGGGTCAAACTTGTCCTTGAATTTCCTGTGAACTTTGTTCAAAGGCCAAAAACGAAATTTATTTGAGGGAGTTACGGTAAGCTATATCTTTATCTAGTGATTCCATTTGTGTTTAAATTAATTTTACCTAGACTGAAATGAAAACTTCCTAAAGGCACTCACTTCTATACACTTCTATATTCGATCTTGTCAGCTTATTAAATGTAGCCTCTTTCATTTAATTCTAACACAACAGCAACTGTTTTGTCCATTATCAAATATTATCAGATGACACATAGTCACCGTGGAATAATGCTCAGGTAATTTCCACATTCCAAGGGCATTTTGTGGGAAACAGGCCAGGGAGAAATGTTCATTCAAATTCAACACAAAATAATCGAGCTAAACTAAAATAAGATGAAAAACTCAAGAAGGAGAGAAATGTTATTAAATTAATGTTAATAGATTCTGTAGCAAAAATAATCATAAAAACTTGTTCTCCTAGAAATTATTGGAAAATGATGCCTAAAGATGAAGGTATAAATGTTTTGGAAAAGAATGACAATAGACAATTTCTTTTGAAACTTCCCCTTCTTTTTAGAAAGAAAAAATAATAATAAAGAATATTCACTTACCTGGAAATTTAGGCTTACAAACATTCACAGTTGCAAAATTATAACACACACACACACACATACAGACTCTCATTAGAAAAACATTGTGGGGGAGATGGTAGGAAAAATATTGTTTGTAATAGCAAAAGCTAGTAACAAACTAAAATCATCCAATAGAATACTGAAAACTCTATGATTCATCCTTTCAAAAGAAAGAAGGAAGCTTATGTGCTTTATGTACTGCTATGGAAATACATCCAAGATATATAATTAAATGAAAAAATTAAGAGTCAGAAATGTGTATTTGGTGCATCCATGTATCTGTTTAATTTGTTGATGTTTATGGCATATATGCATGAGCCTGTTTTGAGGAGGATTACAAGAAATTGGTGACTGTGGATGTTCTTGGGGAGAAGGGCTAAAAATGGGGGGTAATGTGTAAGGGAGGCTGGTACTTTTCATTTTAGCTTTGTCTTACAGATTAGTTTTTTTATCACGTGTTTTTATCTTTTAAAGAAATACCTTTAAAAATCAAAGAATACAAGGAACCTCATTTGTTACTTACTTTGGTTGCTATGTGCAAGTTATAATCAATTATAACCTCTTTATAGATATGAAAGAAACAAAATTAATCGTCTCTTGGGAAGACAACTGAGGGACGGAGGGGAGATTTTTTTGTTTTGTTTTTGTTTTTTATTTTACTTTTGGCTGTGCTGGGTCTTCATTGCTGCATGTGGGCTTTCTCTAGTCGCGGTGAGTGGGGGCTACTCTTCGTTGCAGCGCACGGACTTCTCATTGCAGTGGCTTCTCTTGTTGTGGAGCATGGGCTCTAGGCTTGCAGGCTCAGTCGTTATGGCACATGGGCTCAGTAGTTGTGGCACATGGGCTTAGTTGCTCTGCGGCATGTGGGATCTTCCTGGACCAGGGCTCGAACCAGTGTCCCCTGCGTTGGCAGGCAGATTCTTAACCACTGAACCACCAGGGAAGTCCCTAGAGGGGAGAGTTTTAACTCTACCCTTTGGTATCTTTTGAATTTTTATCCATATAAATATATTACTTAGTAAAACATTAAAATTTTTAAAAAACATGATGAATAACAACCAAAAAATGAGACATTGATCTGAAGTGTTGTATGCGTGAGTCCAGCATGTCAACCAGTGGGCTTCATCCAGTGTGAACACACAGACCTAGGTTCCATGTAGTCTGAGTTACAGTGCAGGTTGTGTAGCACTTGTCTGAGAATGTGGGCTCCTGGCAGCTGTTTTAGACACTGGCTTCATAGAACTGGGGGAACTAGAGCCCCTAACCCCCAGGGGGCTGGGTTGGGGCACAGACCCTCCCATGGGAAAGAGGAAGCCCTGTTCCAGGAAGTCCATGGCCAAACAACCTCAACTTCAGGAGTCATCGTCCAGATAATGCTGCTTATCTCTTACAAATATTCTTATTTTTTTTTAAAAGAACAGTTCTCTGTAGAAAACTATAAAATTATGGGAAAATATAAAGAAGAAAATAATCACTATCTGCTTATTTAAACTTTTTTGTTGTTGTTGTTGTTGTTGCGGTGCGCGGGCCTCTCACCGCTGCGCTCTCCCGTTGCGGAGCACAGGCTCCGGACGCGCAGGCTCGGCGGCCATGGCTCACGGGTCCAGCCGCTCCGCGGCATGTGGGATCCTCCCAGACCGGGGCACGAGCCCGCGTCCCCTGCATCGGCAGGCGGACTCTCAACCGCTGCGCCACCAGGGAAGCCCTCTGCTTATTTAAAACAGGAAAAAAAAACCCAATACTATACTTCTTACTTATTTTAGCAACATAATTGACAATAACCAAATTGTTGCTGTTTCCTTACAATAAGGGAAAGTTGGAAGCAACTTGCCGGTCTTCCATTCACTTATTTACTTAACGCATCCCTGGGCTCTGTGCAGCAGCACACTGAGGTTTGTTTTTCACTCAGGTCATAGTCCGATGCCAATTGGATTATCTTTTGTCTTCTAAGTGGTGAGTCTAGGATGGAGGCTTCTTCCATGTTATAGCCTTGCTTCTGGAACACGTGGCTTCCAGAAATTGTTAATTTTCTTCAGTGATCACATTTTTTTTTGAAAAGCAATACGTATAATCTGAAAAACTGTTTTTTAAGTGAAAAAGAAATCCTTAGATCATCTGAAACTAGAGTTGACACTTAAAATAACTTTATAAGTTGCTACAGACTATGAAGTTAGGCTAATAAGTTTGTTTGTTTAAATCAACAAGGGGCAGCTCCCTGCTTCAGTGTTTATTTTTCCTTTGGCATAGATGCTAGCCACATTCCCTGTTTTACACATTAATTGTGGTCAGAATCACGTATTCGATGTACTCCTTTGGGAAGAAGCCAAGTCTGAAACCTATCTTTGTCAATTGCAACACTTATTGAGTAGCATACATTTTGCTTAACAGAGCAAGTAAGCATACCAGGTGTGGCCTTCCAGGAGGTTTTCATCTACAGCAGACAGTACTAACATATCCACAGGCTCAGTCACAAAACGAGGAGAGGAGAGCAGTTGCACACAGCAAACACTGTCCTTGTAAGAAGGACAAAGTGTGTTTGGAAGAGAATGAGGACTGGGCTAAGGTGGCAACGTATTCCAGTAGGACAGAGCTAGATGGAAACCATATTTCCTTTGTACAGGGAGACTTTGTGGATTAAAAAATACATATCATTTTAATTTTTTTAAATTTTTTTATTTTTTGGGTGTACGCGGGCCTCTCACTGTTGTGGCCTCTCCCGTTGCGGAGCACAGGCTCCAGACACGCAGGCTCAGCGGCCATGGCTCACGGGCCCAGCCGCTCCGTGGCATGTGGGATCTTCCTGGACCGGGGCACGAACCCGTGTCCCCTAGCATCGGCAGGCGGACTCTCTACCACTGTGCCACCAGGGAAGCCCTACGTATCATTTTTAATATCTATGTAGAGCAAAGAATATTGACAGGATAGGAACAGACAAAATAGAGATACTCATTAAAAACAAGAAAATGTGCTCCATATGTATTTTAAATCCATCATGTTAGAAAAATTTACAAGATTGATCATGCCCAATGTTAACGAGGGTGTGAATCAACAGTTAATTTTCAAATACTGTTGCTGGAAGTATAAGTTATTATTTATATTATCAAAATATTTGTATTATTTTGTATAATTGTATATTTGTATAATTTTGTATTATCAAAATTTTTAAATTTTTTATTTATTTATTTTTTTGCTGTATTGGGTCTTCGTTGCTGTGCGCAGGCTTTCTCTAGTTGCGGCGAGCGGGGGCTACTCTTCGTTGTGGTGCGCGGGCTTCTCATTGCAGTGGCTTCTCTTGTTGAGGAGCACCGGCTCTAGGCACGAGGGCTTCAGTAGTTGTGGTGTTCGGGCTTCAGTAGGTGCAGCTCGCGAGCCCTAGAGCGCAGGCTCAATACTCGTGGCGCACAGGCTTACCTGCTCTGCGGCATGTGGCATCTTCCTGGACCAGGGATCGAACCCATGTCCCCTGGATTGGCGGGCGGATTCTTTTCCACTGCGCCACCAGGGAAGCCCTGAAAATTTTAAATGTATGTTTCCTTTGATGGAGAAATTGAATGTCTAAGGGTAACTCACTTGACAGAAATAATGTAGGTGGATGCCCAAGGCATCTGCTCTCCTGCTGTCCACCTTCATACCCTAACCTGTGAGGTAAAACTGTCCTCAATCCCTTGGCAGGCCTGGTAAGGTCCAAAGCAGCTCAGCAAACCTGTCAGTTCACAGCAGGACAGACTGCAGAGAAAGAGACCCTAAAGTACCCTCTAGTGGCTGCCTTTTAGAGAACAGGCTCTTTAAGATATGCTTCAAGCTTTCGCACCAAGGCACCAAAAGACAAATCTGACGTCGAGAGGCATTGATACTTGGCCTCCCACGCCCCCTACCTCCAGTTTCCGGTACTGGCCAGGAACAGTCCTTTGGCTTGGCTTTGCCTAAAATGAGTGCTGGGTGTTCCCCGGGTGCTGCAACTCCAAATTCCTTCCCAGCGGTGTGTCGATGCAGACAGGCGAGGAGCCTGGCAAAATCCCAAAGGTGCTGTCTGTGTGGACCCCCACCATAAAGCCCAGGGACACACTGGTAAAGCAATTCCCTGGAGCAACTTAGGTTTCCGATCGCTTCCTTGAAAATACGCAAATTAACTTGACCTTGAGTTATGCAAGAGTGAGCAAGTAAGGAAAAGATCACACAGGCTGGAAAGAATGAGAGGCCCCAGAGCGCAGCACGGATACGTGCAGAGTGCTTATTTGGTGCCAGGTGTCAGGGCTGCCACAGGTGCTGGTGTAATGTACTGGGCCACCCACAGCCTGATGGTACCTCTGCACATTCCCAAGAAGTGGGCGCAGGGCTTGGCAGAGAGACAGAGCCTTTGTGTGAAAGCAAAAATGCCCTCTTCTCAGGCATATGTAACTGCGTGCCGAGACATAACAATTTGGCAAGAGAAAAGGACTTCAGTTTAGTTCCCAGTCACCCCCGGCCCGTTGTCTGGGCACCTTGGAGAATACACCCACCTCGCAGGTGTACCATCGGCGTTGCATTTTTGTGATGCTGAAAGCACCCAGCCAAGGGAAGAGTGAGGGCTGACACCTAACCCTGCTCTTCTGGCCAAGCCCTGAGTCATGTGTCTGGAGCTTCCTACCTTTGTGTAAGAAGCATAAATGTGCCTTATGTGCTAGTGGCCATGGGTCTACATTGTGTCATCCTCTAATGATCCTATAAGGTAGGCAGAGATGGGTTTCCTGTGAAGCTAATCTTTGCCAAGATCCAGGGAGGGGTTCAAGCACTGGTTCATATGGTCATATTTTGCCACAAAATTTGCAAAAATAAGGTCATTGAACTGTAATCGCTTAAAACTATCATCATAGCAAGTTTTTATAGACAGGTACAATTATTATCTCTATTTTATAACTGAGACACAGGAAGGTTAATTAGCATTACTGTTAAGTGGTAGAGCTTGGATTTGTTGCAAGCTGACTGATGCCAATGCCAGAGGATCATGGAGAATATGTATATTGTTCCCAAGGAAACGAAGCTTCCAGGGGAATCCTACCAGTTGCTATTCATTCTTGCCCCCAATTCTCCAAATATCATAAGAAATAAGAAACATCTTTAGATGTTATTTTAGTCAGAGGAGACTGCTAAGAGGAAGAGAACAAACCATCAGACCAGAGGTCAGACCAGAAAGATGCAGTGGTCACTGCGAAGCCAGCCCTAGAGGTTGGCAGCCCGGCCATGCAGTCATTGTGACTAAGGAGAGTGATGGGTCTTGTGCCTGTTGTATCATTTAATGCACAGTCTAAAACCAAACACTGTGGTCTACCTAAAACCTAACTTTATCTTCTCCTTGTTTGACAGTCTAGAGGTGAGTGGTCTGGGTAGAAGGGCAGCTCTGACATGCTAAATGCATGGCTTCCAACAGTGCTCCAGCCATCACCTTTCTCCACCTAGAAGGAAGGAGAAGTGAGACTCCCTTTGGTTCACATGTAATCACATGGTCATACCTAGCTGCTTGAGAAGCCGACTAATTAGTCTCTGTTTAGGCTCAGGGAAAACTTGGAGGTTCTTTTACTAACAGGAAGAAGACAAGATGGATATTGAGAGATTATTAGCAATATTTACCAACACCATGAGGCCAAGAATGGTTTGACTTAAAAAAACTGTGAGGCCTGAGATCTCTGGGTGCAGTGTGAGAATTAATATGAACTGCAGGGCAAAGAAGACACAGAGTGAGGGCCAGACCTTGCCAGGAGGTAGTAATGAGATGCAGGCTGTGCGGGGCCAGGAGAGAGTGGAGCACAGACACAGCAATGGCTGCTGTTTCAGGGAACTGTCCCACAGTTGTGGGCTCTGATAAACCAACAAGAAAATGCACAGGGAATATGAGAGTCATTTCTGTTGACTCACAAGAAGACTTGGGAGACCCAGGAAAAGACCCCTTCTTTCAGAGAATGAGGAGAAGACAATGAAGAAAGTGACAAAGAAGAGAGAGAGATTGAGACTTTTTTAGCCTCTGGCTTTACCAGTCCCTCAGTGGGGAATGATTCACTATTACACAAGGACACAGAGATGGTAACCACATCCTTCCTTTTTCTTTCTCAACCAAGGTTCTGGAAAGAGTTATATTGTGGGACTCCTTATCTCTACCTTCTCACCTTTTCACCATCCCCGTGAAGTAGTCACTCTTCTGGCCTCTAGGGATATCATTATTGCCCAATTCAACAGATTCTTTACAACTTTACATAGTGTTTCTCTGCATCATTTAATCTAAGTGATTGACCCTTCACTTCTTCATACTGCCTCTTGTCATAATTTCTGGGGTGCCAGGTTCTCCTAATTCTCCCCGGCTTCACTTTCTCATTCCTCTCCTGCCTAAACAACTCCTCCTCAGGGTGATGTGTTAGAAAGAGTAGGTTGGCCCCCTCAAGTCTCACTGCAACCTCCTCCTAGGTTTCAATGGCTAGAAAGCTAAATAGGGCTAATATGACATGTCCCCAAGTCCCGTGCAGCTAGTGGTTCAGACATGTTCTAGATTTTGCCAATCAGGTGGATTCACATGGAAGCCTGGGGAGAGACATAGGGAATCAAGGAAGCTTGGAGAAGAATCAGATCAAGGTATTTATTGAAATCTTAAGAAAGTCCATAACTCTAAAGTAGGTTAAGAGTCACTGCTTTACACAGTCTTCCTAGAAAATGCATCCGCTCTCAGGTTTCAATTTCCTTCTGTATGTAAATGATTTCTGTGTTAGTCACCAACTGAGGCAATAATGCTGCATATCAAACCATCACGAAGTTCAGTGACTTGCAATAAGAACGTCTATATTTTTTGGCCCACAGCTCTGCTTCAGCTGCTGGTCACCTGGGCTTAGCTTCAGGCTTCAGCTGGGTTCAGTTTTGCTCTGTGTATCTTCACATTCTCTGTGATGGACAGTTACTCAGGGTATGTTCTTCCCATGGCAGATCACAGAAGCCTAAGAGAAGCCAAATCACACAAGCACATTTAAAACCTGCTCTCATCATGTCTGCTCACATTTTTTGGCCAAAGAGATTCACCTGGTCAAGGCCAAAGTCTGTGTGGTAGGGCGGTATACTTGTCCTCCGGGGGAGAAGAAATTGGGATTCATACTTTCTAAAAATTAATCAAATTTACCTCAACTTCCAATGTACATATTGAGCTTAGAATATTGCTCTTGGGCTCCAGATGTCAGACATCTTTTCTGTGCTGATGCTGCTTCCAAGGCTGCCCGCAAAGATGACCATGTCCTACCTACTGTTTAATAGCTACCAGTTCATAAAATAAACAGGAAAAGCTAAAAAGATAGAGTTGACTTCTGCAGAGAAAGGATGTTCTAGAGAGGGGCTAGGACCCATGTGTGTGGACAACTAAAGATTCCTTTAAATGGGGATGGAAATTTAACAATCAAAGCCTTTAGTGATTGGGAATTTCCTGGTGGTCCAGTCGTTAAAAACTCCATGCTTCCACTGAAGGGAACAGGGGTTTGATCCCTGGTCAGGGAACTAAAATCCCATATGCCGTGAGGTGAAGCCAAAAACAAACAAAAAAAAGCCTTTGGTGATCTAACTTTTTCTTTTCTCTCTCACAGTTCCCCCTCTTGAACCTTCAACTCTATGAGAACTACAACGAACAAAAACAAACCCCATTAGAAAAGAAAGAAAGGTCTTGTATGAATACTGATATATTGTTGGAAAGAAAATCTCTTTTGCCATTTAAAAAGATATAAAGTCAACAAGCAGCCTGAAATAACTTTTATTATATTACTAAGTTTTCAAATTAATCACCCAAATTAAATGTTAAATTATTAATATTCTGATGAATTTTTCATCTGGAAATGCACCTGATTTTGAGTATTTTATTTTTTCTGAAGAGAGAGATAAATAAGGAAGTTCAGAGGGCTCCCACCAACATTTTCTCAGGGTTTCTGCTAATGTGTATAATTGCTTTAGAGGAAAACATGAAACCTCTGGAATAAACTCTTTTTGGACAATCTATTAAAAAAATAGATGTATTCCTTCTTATACAATTGACTTTTACCAAATCAGTCTTACCACTTAAGCTGAAACAGGAAAACCCCTGACTCAAAGGTGAGAGCAGCCCATGCCCATGAAAATTGGAAGTCATGGAGGAGCCTGGTCCCAGGGCTTTCTGGGAACCAAGGGTTAAGATATCTAGGATGAAGGCCCGTTAGTCTGTGGCCAAGTTTGGTTTCTTTACCTTTTCAAGGGACTTCATCTGCTACCCATCAGAGGGATGAATTTAATTCTATTCTCTAGAGACTACGTCCATCAAAACCACCAAAAGTCCCCAGCTTCTTACCTAAGGGATCTAATCTTATTTTTTAAAGCTTTGTATTATGGAAAATTTCAAATGTACACAAAATTTTAAAAAAGTGGTATCCAAAACCCATGTAGTCATCACCCAGCTGAGACAAGTATCTACTCCTGGCCAATCTTACACCATTTCTATGTCTAAGTCACTGTCCTCCATTCTACTGGATGACTTTGAAGCAAATCTGAAACAGTTCTATCATTTCAAATGCAAATATTTTAGTATTGTCTCTAAAAGATAAGGGTTCCTTAAAAAATCCAATATCATTGTCAGGATCAATATTATAGATTAAGTAAGCATAATGCGTAGCAGAGCAGCTCCCTTGCTGTGATCTATTGAGAGTCAGCCCTCGCCACAAGGGTTTGTAAAAAAGAAGGAAATAATAATTAAAAACAGAAAAACAAAAAAAAAGGAAAAGAAATTAAAAAATAAATAAGCATAATGTATAAATTGCTATTAAGGAGCAAAATTGTTTTTTGGTAAGACACTATTTACAACTGTTTCAAATAACTACAATAATCATTTTCTATGAGCATCAGAGCATAAACCGCAGAGGCATTAATCTATAAAACTTAGCACTGAACATGTTGTTTCAGCTACTGTAATTGGAACCGTTTGATTCTATTTATTTTAAATAAATTCAAAACAAGAGGTTTCCTGCTCAGTTGCCAGTTTGTTAAATTCTTCCTATTACTGTTCTTGAATACTTTTCTAGGGAATTATCCATCTTGAGAAAATCGTGTGTTCCCCAATATCTTAGTTGAAATGTCCTTTGAGCTCTACATTTTCCTGCAAATCAACTTTCTTTTCTCCTTATACATCAGGATACATTTTCACGCTGGTTTCACTAGCCAGCCATCAAACTTTGAGGGCTGTCCCTATAGCATTCTATTGTTGCCTCTCCAACAAGTTTCAGATGTTTAACTCCAAGTCATTTAATACTGTTGCTGTTTTTTTTTAATTTTCTTTCTTTTTTTTTTTGGCTGGGCCATGGGGCTTGCAGGATCTTAGTTCCCCGACCAGGGATTGAACCCAGGCCATGGCAGTGAAAACGCTGAGTCCTAACCACTGGACCACCAGGGAATTCGCCATTTAATACTATTATCATCAGCATTTCCCAAGTGGCTTATTGAAGATAAGGTGGTGGTGGTGGTGGTGTGTGTGAGTGTACAGTTGGAGAGGTTCAGGGTGATCAATAGCACTCCCATTTGAGCCCTAAGCATCGGAGGCTTGCCAACTAGTTTAAAAAATCATCATTGCAAATTTTCATTGCCATGATACCTCTTTCTTGTTTTTCTTTAAAATTATTTGACCTTTATTGCAATAGCCTTTCAGAAATTATGAAGAGGTTGACATGTCCCTTTATAATGAAGAAATATGTCTTCGCACTGCTTTCTGAATCTCTCTCTGCCTTGCTGGTCCACTCTAACACCATGCCTTTTGCTGTACTTAATTCCTTGTCTTAGTCTGTTTGGGCTGCTATAACAGAATAACATAGACTAGGTGGCTTATAAACAGCAGACGTTTGTTTCTCACAGTTATGGAGGATGGGAAGTCCAAGATCAAGGTGCTGGCAGATTCAGTGTCTGGTGAGGATCAGTTCCTGGCTTATAGACAGCTGTCTCCTCGCTATAACCACACATGGCAAAAGGGACAAGGGAGCTCTCTGGGGCCTCTTTTACAAGGGCACTAATGTCATTCATGAGGGCTCCACACTCATGACTTAATCATATCCTACAGGCCTTATCTCCAAATACCATCATCTTGGGAATTAGGTCTCAACATATGAATTTTGGGAGGGACACAAACATTCAGTCTACAGCATTCCTATTCCCTCAAAGACCTCCAATCTGCTTTCCAAAACTTAGAGTGGAATACTTGATATGCCAGTTGTGTTGTGAGGTTAATGGGTGATAGTGGCTTAATAGGTTGCCTGTCTTGGAAATAACTTCATCCCAACAGATTACTTCTGGGGACAAAACACCCTGATGTAAAATACTAAGAATGATAACAATGCCATGTTTTTATCCTCTGGAACAGACAGAAGTTGCTGAGTTAATATTAATATTTTTTAAATGATTAAAAAAAAACTTTAGCCTTGTCCTAAGCAATAATATCTATGGAACCACTGGTTTGATGTACTAATCATACTTTCGTACACATTGACATAAACACATAACCATTAAATTTTTTTAATCCATATTTTCATTCTCTTCCTCTTTCCTTCCTAAACAATTCAGTCCTAAAGTGATTAGATGTGACAGAGCAAGATAGAGTCCATGGTTGGGGTGTCCAGGAGAGACCTGGTGGTTCAGAGTGGGATGTCAGGGTCTAAGTAGGGTTAAGAAGGTGTTCATATGAAGGCTGAAGTAGGAGAGTCATAGCCAGATTAGGGTAAGGAAGGCATCCCTAGGGAGGGTGGTGTGATGTGGGGTGTGAGAGCTCCAGCAGGGTGAGGAAAGTTGTTCTTACTAAGGTTGGCTTGGCATGGAGAGTCAGAGCCCAAGCAGAGTGAGTTGAGTGTCTGTTCTAAGGGACGGCCTTGATCTTGCATGGAGAGTAAGAGTCTGATCAGGGTGAGGGAGATGCCCATGTGTGGTGGAAATGGGAGATTAGTTAAATATTTTGATCAAATAAGGAAATCAAGGATGATAGAAACCATGTTTCTCTCTGTTGGAGAAGCAATAAAAAATCTGGAAAGGGAGCAAACTATGATACTATACATAGAGAGGGCAAGCTCGAAGGAGTCACTCAAGAAGGCAAGGTGACTTTCTGGGGCAGAACCAGCCTCACTGTCCCATGCCTGAAGCATAGAGCAGAGGCAGAGACAGGCAGAGAGAAATGAATATTGGTGGCCAGAGGGCGTGCTGGTGACTATAGCAGATGCAGTTCATGCAAGGCTCACATCTGAACCTATCTAGGTCCGGTTTGACCAGCACCTTTGGCATCATTCAAGTGTTTTCCCAAAGAGATGGGCTCTCTGGTTTTCCTAGAAGATGATGAGAGTCCACACCTGCCATCTCAGCTGCTCACAGACCAGGCAGCAGCCACTTCAGAGTGGCTCTTAGACAGCAGGCCGGCCAGAGAACTCCATTAGGACACTCAGGCTTGGCATCTGTCTGCTCTGTGCACTCCTCGAATACTTCACACCATCCCGCCTCCAGATAAATTACAGTAAGTCCCCTACCTATGAACCTTCAAGTTGTGAACTTTCAAAGATGCGAGTGTGCGTTCACATGTCCAATCATGTAAGTTAGTTCATGTGTCTGGCATATATTTTCATGTGCCTGCATCCTTTACAAGTGGTAGCGCTTTTGTTTACTTTACTGTACTGTACTGTATAGAGGGAGTACAGTATCTTTATTTCAAGCGAGGATGTCCAGAAGCAAGCATAAAAGCAGTGGTGATGTAGCTGGTACAGAATTACCCAGACATCACTGGGTCATTTTTTTCAAGAGGGTGGATAGAATTGAGTCCAGCAAGGAACCAGAATCTGTGCCGTCAACATCAGGTGTGAGTGAAATTGCAGCTTGCCCTCCGTCTCCTATTGCTGACAATCCTTCAGCTCTACCGACTCCCACCTCCTCTCCCTCCTCCAGTCGGTAACTCTTCTTACCTGTTCACTCGATGCCAGTCCCTTCTGCCAGCTGTTGTACTGTACTATTGTACTTTTCAAGGTTTTGTACTGTAAGGTTAAAAATGATAAAGAGGGATTTATCCCAGGGATTCAAGGAACCTTCAGGGTACACAACTCAATCAATGTGATACACCATATTAACAAATTGAAGAAGAAAAACCATATGATCATCTCAATAGATGCAGAGAAAGCTTTTGACAAAATTCAACTCCCACTTATGATAAAAACTCTCCAGAAAGTGGGCATAGAGGGAACCTACCTCAACATAATAAAGGCCATATACGACAAACCCACAGCTAACATCATTCTCAATGGTGAAAAACCGAAAGCATTTCCTCTAGGATCAGGGACAAGACAAGGATGTCCACTCTCGCCACTATTATTCAAGATAGTTTTGGAAGCCCTAGCCATGGCAATTAGAGAAGAAAAAGAAATAAAAGGAATACAATTTGGAAAAGAAGAAGAAAAACTGTCACTGTTTGCAGATGACATGATACTATACATAGAGAATCCTAAAGATGCCGCCAGAAAACTACTAGAGTTAATCAATGAATTTGGTAAAGTTGCAGGATACAAAATTAATGCACAGAATTCTCTTGCATTCCTATACACTAATGATGAAAAATCTTAAAGAGAAATTAAGGAAACACTCCAATTTACCACTGAAACAAAAAGAATAAAATACCTAGGAATAAACCTACCGAGGGAGACAAAAGACCTGTATGCAGAAAATTATAAGCTACTGATGAAAGAAATTAAAGATGATACAAACAGATGGAGAGATATATCATGTTCTTGGATTGGAAGAATCAATATTGTGAAAATGACTATACTACCCAAAGCAATCTACAGATTCAATGCAATCCGTATCAAATTACCAATGTCATTTTTTACAGAACTAGAACAAAAAATTCTTAAAATTTGTATGGAGACACAAAAGACCCCGAAGAGCCAAAGCAGTCTTGAGGGAAAAAAACGGAGCTGGAGTAATCAGACTACCTGACTTCAGACTATACTACAAAGCTACAGTAATCAAGACAATATGGTACTGGCACAAAAACAGAGATATAGATCAATGGAATAGGATAGAAAGCCCAGAGATAAACCCACGCACCTATGGTCAACTAATCTATGACAAAGGAGGCAAGGATATACAATGGAGAAAAGACAGTCTCTTCAATAAGTGGTGCTGGGAAAACTGGACAGCTACATGTAAAAGAATGAAATTAGAACACTCCCTAATACCATACACAAAAATAAACTCAAAATGGATTTGAGACCTAAATGTAAGACCGGACACTATAAAACTCTTAGAGGAAAACATAGGAAGAACACTCTTTGACATAAATCACAGCAAGATCTTTTTTGATCCACCTCCCTAGAGCAATGGAAATAAAAACAAAAATAAACAAATGGGACCTACTGAAACTTAAAAGCTTTTGCAAAGCAAAGGAAACTACAAACAAGACAAAAAGACAACCCTCAGAATGGGAGAAAATATTTGCAAAGGAATCAATGGACAAAGGATTAATCTCCAAAATATATAAACTGCTCATGCAGCTCAATATTAAAACAACAAACAGCCCAATGCAAAAATGGGCAGAAGACCTAAATAGACATTTTTCCAAAGAAGACATACAGATGGTCAAGAAGCACATGAAAAGCTGCTCTACATCACTAATTATTAGAGAAATGCAAATCAAAACTACAATGAGGTATCACCTCATACCAGTTAGAATGGGCATCATCAGAAAATCTACAAACAATAAATGCTGGAGAGGGTGTGGAGAAAAGGGAACCCTCTTGCAGTGTTGGTGGGAATGTAAATTGATACAGCCACCATGCAGAACAGTATGGAGGTTCCTTAAAGAACTAAAAATAGAATTACCATATGACCCAGCAATCCCACTACTGGGCATATAACCAGAGAAAACCGCAATTCAAAAGGACACATGCACCCCAATGTTCATTGCATCACTATTTACAATAGCCAGGTCATGGAAGCAGCCTGAATGCCCATCGACAGACGAATGGATAAAGAAGATGTGGTACATATATACAATGGAATATTACTTAAAAAGGCCATAAAAAGGAACGAAATTGGGTCATTTGTAGAGACGTGGATGGACCTAGAGACTGTCATACAGAGTGAAGTAAGTCAGAAAGAGAAAAACAAATATTGTATATTAATGCATATATGTGGGACCTAGAAAAATAGCACAGATGAACTGGTTTGCAGGGCAGAAATTGAGACACAGATGTAGATAACAAACGTATGGACACCAAGGTCGGAAAGCAGCAGAGGGGATGGTGGTGGTGTGATGAATTGGGAGATTGGGATTGACATGTATACACTAATATGTATAAAATGGATAACTAATAAGAACCTGCTGTATAAAAAATAAAATAAAATAAAATTCAACAACAAACAAAAACAACATAAGTGCATCTAATAGATTCCTGATACATTTGATTATGTGGAAAACAGTATGGGGTGGGATTTTATAGTTGTTAAATAATATGGAAGAAATGAAACAAGTAAACAAAAGAAAATTTGAAGAAATCATTTAGGTGAAAATAAGCCCAACAAAGTGAAAGCCCTATAGGAATGTAAATATTGTAATGTAAATACCAAAAGAAACAGTTCAGAGTAAAAGATGACTCTGGGGGGAGTAAATGGGGGTAGAGAAGGAAGCATGGAGCTTCTGGGTTTTGCTGTTGTTATAAGTTTTGTAGTATCATTTTATTTTTTAAATCATGTGAATGTGTCACTTTTAATAAAGCTAAAAATTGATTTTAAAAATGTTTTATTTTTTGTGTTTGTTTTTTATGTATTATTTGTGTGAAAAGTATTATAAACCTATTACAGTACAGTACTATATAGCCGTTTGTGTTAGTTTGGGTACTTAGGCTAACTTTGTTGCACTTATGAACAAATTGGACTTATAAATGTGCTCTCAGAACGGAACTGGTTCATATGTAGGGGACTTAGTGTACGTTACTCCAAAGATATCTTCAGTTTTCATGTCTCTGCAGTGGAAACTCTGCTGGATTTAAAACCAGCTCTATCACTAAGCATGTCCCAACCTTTCCAGCCCTCAGTTTCCTCATCTGTGTATAAGTTTCCTCATCTGTATAAGAGATAAGATTTTACCAGAGTTGATAAGATTTTACCAGAGTTGATAAGATTTTACCAGAGTTATCTGCTTAAAGAAGGAGGAGGCGTTAGATCAGCCACCTTCCCAAATCAACGAAATGCAAAGGTAAATAACCTATTTTTCAAATAAGCAAGATCCCCAAAAATTTACCTCCCATGAACTGTTTCTAAGGAAACTACTGAAGAGTATTCTCTACCAAAACAAGGAAGTAAACCAATAAAGAGGAAAACAAGAAACCCAATCCAAAAGAGATATAAAGGAAATTCCCAGGGTGATAAGAAAGGGATATTCCAAGAAAACAGGAGGTAGTCTTAGAAATCAATCCACCCAGATAATTGCAGGCCAGAAGGCTTTAGAAGAGTCATCTTCAAGAAGATGAAATTGATGGAGTACTTAATTTGTTTGAATATATCCAGAGGAGATTTACAGGGGGAGTGTTTGGAAATAACTTAGTAATAAATACATAGAAAAATAAGCAAATGGAAAAGAAAGACATATATTAACTTTAGGGACAGAAAAACGTAAGTAGGAAAAAGCAATCATAGTATATTACATTGCTGAACTTTATCATTTACGTATAGTCATAATAATACATTTACTGAGTATTGATTTTAACTTTACTGGACCATGGGGGAATGGAAAATGTACTGTGTGTGTTTGTGTGTGTACATGTATGTGTATGTGTGTGTATAAAAAAGAACAACATCTTCAGTCTCTACAGAGGAAAGTTGATGAATAATGTCTAAAACAAATTATCAAAAAGTAGCAACATAAGCATTTTTTTCCAGAGATATGCAAAGAATATATCAAAGGAGTTGAAACTAATCGCCTCTGGAAATGAGAGGGAAGGGAAGAGGCTGTTCCTTCAGGTAAGAAGATCAATAGAGCTCTTATTACAGGTTGAGTTCTCTGGAGCTCATTTATTGGGATGGCTCTTGGATCAACAACTTGTGGAAGAGGGCTGAGTGAAGAGCAAAGGAACCTGCTCTTACAGGTCAGCTCGCACAGGGAGATGGCAAGGTGGAGGGTGGATCTGCAAGCAAGCAGGACTAATCACCACATACAGCATGTTTATGCTCGTTTTACAGAGGCTAGAGAATAGTGCCTTCAGCTCTTTTAACTTTGCTTTAAAAAAAATGATACATTATTCTCCTATAATTTGGTAGCTGTTCTACACTCAAGTAGCCTGCCCTTAGGAAACAACTCCTTCTACCCGCAAAAAGATCTGAGCATTCTTTTAGTGACAGGGGCTGGGGATTAACTTTAAGTCCTGTCTTTCCCAGAGTTACTTGTCCACAACATTCAAATCACATGATAATATCCTAAAGAATACACTTTAATAAACCTATTTAACTGTGGCTGGGCTTTCTTCAGGAATGCAACTTCCAATTCCAGCATTGTTCTTAAAAGGAAATATGATTCCCTTTAGGAGGACAATTCCAAGTACTGATTGATGGTGGCCGAAACCAAGGTCTGCCTATACATGCCTGGTTGAGTGCTGTAAAATGGAAACAAAACAAAACAAAACAAAACAAAACACACCTAACCAGAAAGAAGAAAACAAGGGGAAGAAAGAAGGGAGGGGCTGGAGGCTGTTTAGAACCAGGTTTGAAAGATGCAGTAAACATCAGGGGTATTACAAGAGTCCAGATGGAAAACAGTTTTGTTCATTTTTACATAAAAAGGAATAGAGTAGGGGATGGCTTTGTCCCCAGTAGGATGGATGGAGGGAAAGTAGGTACGTTAAAGGACAGGTCAGGTAGCCTCCAGGAGAGGCAGGAGACAAGACTGGGGTTCAGGTGGATTATAGCCTTTTGTTTCAAACTAAACTGGCTGTACCTGTAGCAGCTGGACAACAGGAGCCTGAGATCAGCCAGGGACTCTGCTTCCAAAGGAACCAGCCAGCCTGGGGGAAAGGGATGAAAACTGTGAAGCATGATTTAGTAACACCTAAGGCTGTCAGTCAAGATCAAATGAATCTCAGTGTATCTGTAACTTCTCCCTCTGTGTTTGATTTGTTTGGTAACTTTCCCCACACTGGGCTAACTTCATCCTCTGAAACAGAGACTGTCAAAAGTTGCCACCTGTGGCAGTAGCCTGAGGTCAAGTGGGAAGGGCAGGTTGGGGAAGACAAGGTGATCTCCTGATTCTAAGATGGCTCTCTCATGAGGAGAAAAAAGTGTACGTATCTTTCCCCTTGATGCCTTTGGCAGGGGTGAGGGAAATGAGTTGGGGTGAACAGTTCAGCAAGCCCAGGGAAATTTTACCACGTAGGCCAGGGATAAATGATGGGGATCACCTTTATAGGTACTAAGGATTTTCCCCATCTGAGTTAAGTTTCTAAAAGAATTTAAATAGATACAAAAGAATATTTTAAAAAATGTGTAGGGTAGCAAAATTATAGTAATGAAGACAGACAAGAGGTTGCCAGGGGTTGGTGTCAGAGGGAGGTTGTGACTATCCAGTTTCTTTGTGGTGATGGAACAGTTCTGTATCTTGATTGTGGTTGTGATTACAAGAATCTATACATGGGATAAAGTGTACCCATGCAGACACTCACACACTCGTGCATGCACACACACACACACAAAGAGTACATGTAAAAACTAGTGAGATCTGGGGCTTCCCTGGTGGCGCAGTGGTTGAGAGTCCGCCTGCTGATGCAGGGGATGCGGGTTCGTGCCCCGGTCCGGGAAGATCCCACATGCCACGGAGCGGCTGGGCCCATGAGCCATGGCTGCTGAGCCTGTGCGTCTGGAGCCTGTGCTCTGCAGCGGGAGAGGCCACAGCAGTGAGAGGCCCGCATACCACAAAAAAAACCCCAAAAAACAAGTGAGATCTGGATAAGGTCTGCAGTTTACATCATAGTATTGCACCAAGGTCAATTTTCTGGTTTTGCTAACTGAACTATGCTTATGTAAGATGATGTCATTGGGGGAAGCTGGATGAAGGATACCTAGGAACTCTGTGCTCTTTTTGACGTTTCTATGTGAGTATAAAAAGAAAAAGCTTTTAAAAATTGGGGCGTTTAAATAGTAATAACTCAAGAGAGATCCATTATCAACCACCCACTTTAAGAAAGAAAGAAAGCATTACCATTGTTTCTGGAAGCCTTCTCTTCCTCCCACTCCTCTGCCCCATCAGAGATAACTACTACCTGGATCTTTATATTCATTATCCCTTTGCTTTTCTTTGTAGTTTTACCTCATACATTTAAATCCCCAAGGAATATGTTGTCTAGTTTTGAGTGTTCTTGAATATTATGTAATCATTCTGCTTGTGTTCTACTACTAATTGCTTTTTTACTCGGTGTTTCCTTTCTGAATTCCATCAGTGGTGAGTGTAGCTTTTTGATTTGTTCATTGGTGTATTCATTGGGAAAGCACCATGATTTATTTATCCATTCTATCGTTTATTAACATTTGGTCTGGTTTCAATTTTTTTTCCAATTACAAACACACAGTTCTGCTATGAACATTCTTCTGTATGTCTCCTAGTACACTGTGCAAAAGTTTCTTTAGGGACTCTACCTTGGGGTGCAGTTACTCAGAGATTTCTGCTACTTTCCTAATTTACTAGATGATGCCAAATTATTTTCCCAAGTAGTGTAACTATTACTGTGTATTTTCAGTAATATGGGTATTGCCAGGATTCTTACTTCTTGTATGTATGGTAACTATAAAATGTTATCTGATCACGGAGGCTTTAATTTTTGTATTTTTTCTAATTTCGAGTACAATTGCCCATTTTCCATTTTTTTAAAAAAATCCTTTCTA
Source organism: Monodon monoceros (assembly GCF_005190385.1). Taxonomy (NCBI): domain Eukaryota; kingdom Metazoa; phylum Chordata; class Mammalia; order Artiodactyla; family Monodontidae; genus Monodon; species Monodon monoceros. Next base: position 32,463,783 of record NW_021703768.1, on the reverse strand, counting down.
CAGCCTGCAAGACCCTGAACAATCCAGGTTTGATTCCTCTGACCTCATCTCCCACCACTCTTCTCTCACTCAACCACAGTTACATGGGCCAGAGAGAGTCCAGAAATAAATTCATACACCTATGGTATTTTCTTGATATTTATTTCTTTTCTTGATATTTATTTATTTATGGCTGTTTTGGATCTTTTTATTTTTTTAACATCTTTATTGGAGTATAATTACTTTACAATGATGTGTTAGTTTCTGCTGTATAACAAAGTGAATCAGTTATACATAAACAATATCCCCATATGTCTTCCCTCTTGTGTGTCCCTCCCACCCTCCCTAGACCACCCCTCTAGGTGGACACAAAGCACGGAGTTGATCTCCCTGTGCTATGTGGCTGCTTCACACTAGCTATCTATTTTACGTTTGGTAGTGTATATATGTCCATGACACTCTCTCACTTCGTCCCAGCTTCCCCTTCCCCTTCCCCGTGTCCTCAAGTCCATTCTTACATCTGCATCTTTATTCCTGTCCTGCCCCTAGGTTCTTCAGAACCTTTTTTTTGTTTTTTAGATTCCATATATATGTGTTAGCATATGGTATTTGTTTTTCTCTTTCTGACTTACTTCACTCTGTATGACACACTCTAGATCCATCCACCTCACTACAAATAACTCAATTTCGTTTCTTTTTATGGCTGAGTAATATTCCATTATATATATGTGCCACATCTTCTTTATCCATTCATCTGTCGATGGACACTTAGGTTGCTTCCATGTCCTGGCTATTGTAAATAGAGCTGCAATGAACATTGTGGTACATGACTCTTTTTGAATTATGGTTTTCTCAGGGTATATGCCTAGGAGTGGGATTGCTGGGTCATATGGTAGTTCTACTTTTAGATTTTAAGGAAGCTCCATACTGTTCTCCATAGTGGCTGTATCAATTTATATTCCCACCAACAGTGCAAGAGAACTCCCTTTTCTCCACACCCTCTCCAGCATTTATTGTTTGTAGATTTTTTGATGATGGCCATTCTGACTGGTGTGAGGTGATACATCATTGCAGTTTTGATTTGCATTTCTCTAATGATTAGTGATGTTGAGCATCCTTTCATGTGTTTGTTGGCAATCTGTATATCTTCTTTGGAGAAATGTCTGTTTAGGCTTTCTGCCCGTTTTTGGATTGGGTTGTTTGTTTTTTTGATATTGAGCTGCATGAGTTGCATGTATATTTTGGAGATTAATCCTTTGTCAGTTGCTTCGTTTGCAAATATTTTATCCCATTCTGAGGGTTGTCTTTTTGTCTTGTTTGTAGTTTCCTTTGCTTTGCAAAAGCTTTTAAGTTTCAGTAGGTCCCATTTGTTTATTTTCGTTTTTACTTCCATTACTCTAGGGAGGTGTATCAAAAAAGATCTTGCTGTGATTTATGTCAAAGAGTGTTCTTCCTATGTTTTCCTCTAAGAGTTTTATAGTGTCCGGTCTTACATTTAGGTCTCAAATCCATTTTGAGTTTATTTTTGTGTATGGTATTAGGGAGTGTTCTAATTTCATTCTTTTACATGTAGCTGTCCAGTTTTCCCAGCACCACTTATTGAAGAGACTGTCGTTTCTCCATTGTATAGTCTTGCCTCCTTTATCAAAGATAAGGTGACCATATGTGTGTGGGTTTATCTCGGGGCATTCTATCCTGTTCCATTGATCTATATCTCTGTTTTTGTGCCAGTACCATATTGTCTTGATTACTATAGCTTTGTAGTACACTCTGAAGTCTGGGGGCCTGATTCCTCCAGCTCCGTTTTTCTTTCTCAAGATTGCTTTGGCTCTTCAGGGTCTTTTGTGTTTCCATAAAAATTGTGAAATTTTTTGTTCTAGTTCTGTGAAAAATGCCATTGGTAATTTGATAGGGATTGCATTGAATCTGTAGATTGCTTTGGGTACTATAGTCATTTTCACAATATTGACTCTTACAATCCAAGAACGTGATATATCTCTCCATCTGTTTGTATCATCTTTATTTTCTTTCATCAGTGTCTTATAGTTTTCTGCATACAGGTCTTTTGTCTCCTTAGGGAGGTTTATTCCTAGGTATTTTATTCTTTTTGTTGCAGTGGTAAATGGGAGCATTTCCTTAACTTCTCTTTCAGATTTTCCATCATTAGTGTATAGGAATGCAAGAGATTACTGTGCATTAATTTTGTATCCTGCTACTTTACCAAATTCATTGATTAGCTCTAGTAGTTTTCTGGTAGCATCTTTGGGATTCACTATGTATAGTATCATGTCATCTGCAAACAGTGACAGCTTTGCTTCTTCTTTTCCGATTTGCATTCCTTTTATTTCTTTTTCTTCTCTGATTGTGTGGCTAAAACTTCCAAAACTATGTTGAATAATAGTGGTGAGAGTGGGCAAACTTGTCTTGTTCATGATCTTAGTGGAAATGATTTCAGTTTTTCACCATTGAGAATGATGTTGGCTGTGAGTTTGTCATATATGGCCTTTATTATGTTGAGGTAAGTTCCCTCTATGCCTACTTTCTGGAGAGGTTTTATCATAAATGGGAGTTGAATTTTGTCAAAAGCTTTTTCTGCATCTATTGAGATGATCATATGGTTTTTCTCCTTCAATTTGTTGATATGGTTTATCACGTTGTTTGATTTGCATATACTGAACAATCCTTGCATTCCTGGGGTAAACCCCACTTGATCATGGTGTATGATCCTTTTAATGTGCTGTTGGATTCTGTTTGCTATTATTTTGTTGTGGATTTTTGCATCTCTTTTCATCAGTGATATTGGCCTGTAGTTTTCCTCTTTTGTGACATGTTTGTCTGGTTTTGGTATTAGGGCGATGGTGGCCTCGTAGGATGAGTTTGGGCATGTTCCTCCCTCTGCTATATTTTTGAAGTGTTTGAGAAGGATGGGTGTTAGCTCTTCTCTAAATGTTTGATCGAATTTGCCTGTGAAGTCATCTGGTCCTGGGCTTTTGTTTGTTGTAAGATTTTTAACCACAGTCTCAATTTCAGTGCTTGTGATTGGTTGTTTATATTTTCTATTTCTTCCTGGTTCAGTCTTGGGAGGTTGTGCATTTCTAAGAATTTGTCCATTTCTTCCAGGTTGTCCATTTTATTGGCACAGAGTTGCTTGTAGTAATCTCTCATGATCCTTTGTATTTCTGCAGTGTCAGTTGTTACTTCTTTTTCATTTCTAATTCTATTGATTTGAGTTTTCTCTGTTTTTTTCTTGATGAGTCTGGCTAGTGGTTTATCAATTTTGTTTATCTTCTCAAAGAGCCACCTTTTACTTTTATTGACCTTTGCTATTGTTTCCTTCATTTCTTTTTCATTTATTTCTGATCTGATCTTTATGATTTATTTCCTTCTGCTAACTGGCGAATTTTTTTTCATCTTTCTCTAATTGCTTTAGGTGTAAGGTTAGGTTGTTTATTTGAGATGTTTCTTATTTCTTGAGGTAGGATTGTATTGCTATAAACTTCCCTCTTAGAACTGCTTTTGTTGCATCCCGTGGGTTTTGGTTCATCGTATTTTCATTGTCATTTATTTCTAGGTATTTTGTGATTTCCTCTTTGATTTCTTTAGTGGTTTCATAGTTATTTAGTCGTGTATTGTTTAGCCTCCATGTGTTTCTATTTTTCACAGATTTTTTCCTGTAATTGATATCTAGTCTCACAGCATTGTGGTCAGAAAAGATACTTGATTTGATTTCAATTTTCTTAAATTTACCAAGGCTTCATTTGTGACCCAAAATATGATCTATCCTGGAGATTGTTCAATGAGCACTTGAGGAAAATGTGTATTCTGTTGTTTTTGGATGGAATGTCCTATAAATATCAATTAAGTCCAGCTTGTTTAATGTATCATTTAAAGCTTGTGTTTCCTTATTTATTTTCATTTTGGATGATCTGTCCATTGGTGAAAGTGGGGTGTTAAAGTCCCCTACTATGAATGTGTTACTGTCTATTTCCCCTTTTATGGCTGTTAGCATTTGCCTTATGTATTGAGGTGCTCCTATGTTGGGTGCATAAATATTTACAATTGTTATATCTTCTTCTTGGATCGATCCCTTGAGCATTATGTAGTCTCCTTCTTTGTCTCTCGTAATAGTCTTTATTTAAAGTCTATTTTGTCTGATATGAGAATTGCTACTCCAGCTTTCTTTTGATTTCCATTTGCATGGAATATCTTTTTCCATACCCTCACTTTCAGTCTGTATGTGTCCCTGGGCCTGAGGTGGGTCTCTTGTAGACAGCATATACACGGGTCTTGTTTTTGCATCCATTCAGCCAGTCTATGTCTTTTGGTTGGAGCATTTAATCCATTTACATTTAAGGTAATTATCGATATGTGTGTTCCTATTACCATTTTCTTAATTGTTTTGGGTTTGTTATTGTATGTGTTTTCCTTCTCTTGTGTTTCCTGTCTAGAGAAGTTCCTTTAGCATTTGTTGGAAAGCTGGTTTGCTGGTGCTGAATTCTCTTAGCTTTTGCTTGTCTGTGAACATTTTAATTTCTCCATCGAATCTGAATGAGATCCTTGCTGGGTAGAGTAATCTTTGTTGTCGGTTTTTCTCTTTCATCACTTTAAATATGTCCTGCCACTTCCTCTGGCTTGCAGAGTTTCTGCTGAAAGATCAGCTGTTAACCTTACGGGGATTCCCTTGTATGTTTTTTGTTGCTTTCCCCTTGCCGCTTTTAATATTTTTTCTTTGTATTTAGGTTTTGATTGTTTGATTAATATGTGTCATGGTGTGTTTCTCCTTGGATTTATCCTGTATGGGACTCTCTTCACTTCTGGACTTGATTGACTATTTCCTTTCCCATATTAGGGAAGTTTTCAACTATAATGTCTTCAAATATTTTCTCAGTCCCTTTTTTTTTTTCTATTCTTCTTCTGGGACCCCTATAATTCGAATGTTAATGTGTTTAATGTTGTCCCAGAGGTCTCTGAGACTGTCCTCCATCCTTTTCATTCTTTTTTCTTTATTCTGCTCTGTGGTAGTTATTTCCACTATTTTATCTTCCAGGTCACTTATGCATTCTTCTGCCGCAGTTATTTTGCTGTTGAATACTTGTAGAGAATTTTTAATTTCATTTATTGTGTTGTTCATCTCTGTTTGTTTGCTCTTTCGTTCTTCTAGGTCCTTGTTGAATGTTTGTTGTATTTTGTCCATTCTATTTCCAAGATTTTGGATCACCTTTACTATCATTACTCTGAATTGTTTTTCCAGTAGGCTGCCTATTTCCTCTTCATTTGTTTGTACTGATGGGTTTTTACCTTGCTTCTTTATCTGCTGTGTATTTCTCTGGCTTCTCATTTTGCTTAACTTACTGTGTTTGGAGTCTCCTTTTTGCAGGCTGCTGCTTCATAGTTCCCATTGTTTTTGGTGTCTGCCCCCAGTGGGCAAGGTTCGTTCAGTGGGTTTTGTAGGCTTCCTGGTGGAGGGGACTGGTCCCTGTGTTCTGGTGGATGAAGCTGGATCTTGTCTTTCTGGTGGGCAGGACTGCATACCGTCATGTGTTTTGGTGTGCCTGTGACCTTATTATGATTTTAGGCAGCCTCTCTGCTGATGGGTGGGGTTGTGTTCCTGTTTTGCTAGTTGTTTGGCATAGGGTGTACAGCACTATGGCTTGCTGGTCGTTGAGTGGAGCTGGCTTTTCACGTTTAGATGGAGATCTCTGAGAGAGCTTTCACCATTTGATATTATGTGGTTGCTGGGAGGTGTCTGGTGGACCAATGTTCTGTACTGAGCTCTCCCACATCAGAGGCTTGGGCCTGACATCCAGCTACAGCACCAAGAACCTGTCAGCCACATGACTCAGAAGAATAGGGAGAAAAAAAAAGAAAGAAAGAAAGAAAAAGAAAGGCAAATAAAGTTATTAAAATAAGAAATATATTATTAAAAATTATAAAGTAATAAGAAAAGAAAGAAAGAATAGGGCAAACCCCAAAACAATCCACCAATGATAACAAGTGCTAAAAACTATACTAAAAAAAAAAAAAAATTACTGACAGACCCCTAGGACAAATGATAAAAGCAAATCTATACAGACAAAATCACACAAAGAAGCATACACATACACACAAAAGGAGAAAAAGGAAAAAAACAGTATATATATATATATATATATATATATATATATATA